>NC_053390.1:299055283-299357313 GCF_905171765.1 Bufo bufo
ATACAATAGAGGGAGGGAGGGGGCCGCACACTGGCCACCAATGATAATACAATAGAGGGAGAGAGGGGGGCCGGGGGGGCCACACACTGGCCACCAATGATAATACAATAGAGGGAGGGAGGGGGGGCCGGTGGGGCCGCACACTGGCCACCAATGATAATACAATAGAGGGAGGGAGGGGTGCCGGGGGGGTTCGCACACTGGCCACCAATGATAATACAATAGAGGGAGGGAGGGCCGGGGGGGGCCGCACACTGGCCACCAATGATATTCAAACTGGGGAGGGAGGGGGGTCTGCCCCCTGCTGTCTGGCAGCCCCTGATCTCTTACAGGGGGCTATGATACGCACAATTAACCCCTTCATGTGCAGCACCTGAGGGGTTAATTGTGCTGAACACAGCCCCCTGTAAGAGATCGGTGCTGCCAGGCAGCAGGGGGCAGTCATGTACACATTTCGTAGTATATTCTAACTTGAAGCGTCCCCATCACCATGGGAACGCCTGTGTGTTAGAATATACTGTTGGATATGAGTTTTCACGATGTAACTCAAATCCGATGGCATATTCTAACATAGAGGCGTTCCCATGGTGATGGGGACGCTTCAAGTTAAAATATACCATCGGATTGGAGAAAACTCCGATCCTATGGTATATTAACTCCTGACTTTACATTGAAAGTCAATGGGGGACGGATCCGTTTGCAATTGCACCATATTGTGTCAACGTCAAACGGATCCGTCCACATTGACTTGCATTGTAAGTCAGGACGGATCCGTTTGGCTCCGCACGGCCAGGCGGACACCAAAACGACTTTTTTTTCATGTCCGTGGATCCTCCAAAAATCAAGGAAGACCCACGGACGAAAAAACGGTCACGGATGACGGAACTACGGAACCCGTTTTTGCGGACCACAAAAAAAAACAGTCGTGTGCATGAGGCCTTATCCTGTAAAAAACAAGTCTTCCTATGGCCATATTGATGGCAAAGTAAAATGAGGCTATTACTTTTAAAATTCGACAAGGAAAAACAAATTCTGTCTTTAAACTTTAAAACATACGCTGTGTTAATAAATTTATTTTTTTGGGTGCAGAAAATAAGGTACATTGGTTCACTGCTGAATGGTAGACATATAAAGCTAGATATTAAGGCCCTGTTTCATTAAGAGAGGTATGTACTACCCCTGTCTTTATGGGCCCTCTGCCATAAGAGGAGGTATCTTTTCTGATGAGGTGCAGTCTGGCGTACATTTCAGTCAACATTTACACCAGTTTATGGCATATATGATGATACACCGTAAATGTGCCATGGGCAATAGTCTCGACCCACCCTGGCCATGTACCCCGTTTAGGAAATTGGCGAGCGTAAAGGGTGGCTTAAAAATGCCAGTTTCAACTAAATCTAGTCACAATGCATTTTATATTTTTTTTTAAATGTGTTTTGCACCTTTTTTAAGCCAAAAGTAAGGTTTAGGCAGATGATAAATCCACCCCAAAGTCTCTGATGAGAAAGAAGCTAATTGATGTATACAACATTAGAAAATCTTTTGTGTTTAATTAATGTCTAGTAAATTGATGTGGTCTTTCAGCTTCCATAGCACAAACTACAGCAGCTGCAATAATTCCAGAGACATCTACACTTGACAAGTCAAGCATGATAAGGGGCACAGAGACATTTAACTCCACTCAAAGCAGTAAAGTCATAAATTCAACAAGTGAGTAGATTACAATTTATATGTATATTTATTTTAATTGTATTTTTTGTTATTTATTATCAATATGTACTTGTTGGTGTTTCTGGCCCTGGTCTGGCAGGCTCCCCTCTTTCTGTGTAATCTGAGGGGCCTGCTCTGCACAGTGTGATGGCTGGGATGATTGGGGCTGCTCTAGCTGATGTGGGAGCAGTTAGCAGGCCCTTGTCTGTGCACAGGCAGTAGAGAGCTGGCCACACCTTCACATCCACTGGTGCCATCTTGAGGCCCACACCCAGCGCATCCAGTGAGTCTTCAACTAGGAGGCTGTCAGTGGCCATGGGTTTCTCTGGACTTTTCTGAATGACATCACAACCAGAAGCCAGATGTCTCAGCAGGATGCAGGACTTTCAGTTGATGGTTTCATGGCACTCGGGAAGCTAGGTGAGATACTGTATTCCTTGGGCCTTTTCTCTCTGCTTAGCTAACCAGGAGGCAGTGTGTTGGGGAGCCTTGCTGGGGAGCTGGGTAGGAGCCCCATTGGTGTCTGGATGAGGTGTTGTGGGGGCATCTCTGCTTCTGGCGTTGGAGATAGGACAGGGATTGGAGACAGAGGAGGTTGCTGGGCTTCTCCCTCTATTGAGGATGAGGCGCTGCAGGTTGATGATTCAGTGAAAGTTGAGGTTTACATCTGGTTTAAGGGCCTATTAGGTGCGTATTTGAAACAGGAGATGCGGGAGCAAATTTGGAAGGGGGTGTATGTGGATATTTTTAGCTTGCTCCCCCTGGAGAGTTTCAATTTGGACTGTGGGAAGAAGGATGAGTGAAAAAAGGAGGAGAGGAGAAGTGTCTGTGTAACACCCCAGAGTTGTGTTACTAAACTCTTTTACCCCGCTACAATCTCTTAAGAGCATTAACCTTGTCATCTGATGTAAGGTTACCTTATATTCTCACAACTGTGCATTATAAACCATGTTAAGTGTATATTGGCCACTGCCTTCATATGCGTGTGGGAGCGCTGCCACTGCACTAGGAGCCCCGGCGCTTGTCTCTTTGTCCCTGAAGAACCACTGCTCTTAGTGGTGAAACGCGTCGGACAGATTAGAGGGAATCTAGTTGTCAGGGTGAAACATCGATAGATCCGAGGTTCCAGCGGCTGTGGGTCGCCCTTATAAGGGCGGGTGCCCGGAATACAGCCAGATAGGGTTCTCCCCACTCATCACGACTAGTATATGTAGGGATAGAACTCAGGCAGAGCAACCCACCTGAATATTTGTTCAAAAAAAACGCTGCTTGAGAAAATCGGAATCTCCTTGTCACGCCTGACACTCCTCTAAGAAAATATCGACAAAATATAGACAAAATAAAAGTTATGTTTTAAAATAACTATAATATAGGTACACTCAGGCAAATAATTATATTTATAGACACCTCTGAGTCACAATACACTGGGCCACGACTATAGACCTCCTGACCTTGAGTATTCTTTATTACTAAAATGTTAAGTGTATATTGCTGTAATGTCCATGTTCACCAGCAGGTGGCAGCAATGTTCTGGCAAGGACTTAAGTTCAGTTTAGTACATCTAGGCTGGAATAGTTAATTCCAGCTTAGCTCCCCCCTCTGTGAGCAGAGTGGGCTATGCCCATATCCTGCCTCATGGGAGAGAAGGAAGTTAGAGTGAGTGTGCTAGCCACCCCTGTTGGGGAAGGCTGTGTGTTAGTCTTCAGGAGTCCCCTGCATAGGGAACCAAGCCAGGATCTTGTCTCAGCTGAGACATTGATCATCATCCCCAGCCTGAGCCCTGCAGCCACGGCTGGATGAAGCAAGCAGACAACTCCAGTTCCAGGAAGAAATCATACCCTGTGAAGATAACTGTGAGTAAAGTCCAGAGACCCAGGAGAAGCCATATTCCTCATCAGCTAGTCAGTCCCCATACAGCAGAAGATAGAAAGTGCAGAAGCCAAATTCCTGCCACATGTTTAGAGCTAACAAAGCAGATGTCCTTTCCTGCAAGCTCCAGGTTGATAGAGCAGACGATGTATTCCTTCCAACCACTGCCAATACCTGCTGGGACCTAAGACTAAAGCTGTACCTTGCTTGGATGAAAGTTACAACCAGTAAAGACAAGTTTGAACTTTACCAAAGGTCTGGATCTCAATTTCTGCTGCAAATCCCTCTATTATTCCTACTAGCACCACAGTCAATTTATTGCAAGTGAGCCAGGTTCCAGGAGTCCAACCATACCCAGGTGGGAGACACCGTTGACACCATTATCATCACCATACAGAGACATTACACCACTCTGGCATTCCTAATCTGGGGCGTGAGTTATAACACCTTGGAGGGCCCTGTGATTGTACCCTGCGCACTCTGCGATTGGCATCACAAACAAAACTATAGACTATCACCTACACCTGACCCAGCCATTGCATAATTTGGCATCAGAGTGCATACCCCGGTCCGGCTCACCGCATCTGTATTGTTTGATTTCTTGCACTTTCTCAAATTGGTTGCAGGCTTTTGATCTTGGCTAGTGTTATTGGGGAGAAGTTGCTCTGCACTTTTTTGTTATTTAGATGCCACTGGGGAGGCTTATTGGGTTTATGGGGGCCTGGCCTGGCTCTGATACAATGAGCAGTTTAGGAAGTGGAAGGTTATGCATGCAAGCATTCATTGTGATCACTAGGATATTGGGTTCTGGTTGCGGGTTACAGCTAGAGATGTCCCAAATAGTTTGCCGGCGAACATAGCTTGTTCGCGTTCGCCGCGGCGAGCGAACATATGCAATGTTCGGTCCGCCCCCTATTCGTCATCATTGAGTAAACTTTGACCCTGTACCTCACAGTCAGCAGACACATTCCAGCCAATCAGCAGCAGACCCTCCCTCCCAGACCCTCCCACCTCCTGGACAGCATCCATTTTAGATTCATTCGGAAGCTGCATTCTTAGTGAGAGGAGGGACAGTGTAGCTGCTGCTGATTTAATAGGGAAATCGATAGCTAGGCTAGTGCATTCAGTGTCCACTACAGTCCTGAAGGACTCATCTGATCTCTGCTGTAAGGACAGCACCCCAAAAAGCCCTTTTTAGGGCTAGAACATCAGTCTGCTTTTTTCTTTTTTCTTTTCCTATGTAATCTAATTGCAGTTGCCTGCCTGCCAGCGTATGTGTCAGGCTCACAGCGTATACTGTGCCCACTTGCCCAGTGCCACCACTCATATCTGGTGTTACAATAGCTTGCATTAAAAAAAAAAAATGACTTTTTTGACTGTAATAATCAGTCTGCTTTTTTTTTATTTTTTTTCGGTGTAATCTAATTGCAGTTTCCTGCCTGCCAGCGTATGTGTCAGGCTCACAGCGTATACCGTGCCCACTTGCCCAGTGCCACCACTCATATCTGGTGTCACAATAGCTTGCATTTTAAAAAAATAAATAATTTTTGGACTGTGAAATAATAACAGTCAGTTTCCTTCACACGTGTGCGTTTCAGGGCCTGCCAGGGCACAGTGTCACACCACTGCAACTCATATCTGGTGTAACAGTAGTGTACATTAAAAAAAAAACTAGAAATTTGACAGTGAAATAATAGCAGTCAGTTTCCTTCAAACGTGTGCGTTTCAGGGCCTGCCAGGGCACAGTGTCACACCAGTGCAACTCATATCTGGTTTAACAGTAGTGTACATAAAAAAAAAAATTGAAATTTGACTGTGAAACAATATCAGTCAGTTTCCTTCACACGTGTGTGTTTCAGGGCCTGCCAGGGCACAGTGTCACACCAGTGCAACTCATAACTGGTGTAACAGTAGTGTACATTTAAAAAAAACACTTTTTGGACTGTGAAATAATAGTAGTCATTTTCCTTCACAAGTGTGCGTTTCAGGGCCTGTCAGGGCACAGTGTCACACCAGTGCAACTCATATCTGGTGTAACAGTGGTGCACATTAAAAAAAAAACAACACTTTTTGGACTGAAATAATAGCAGTAATTTTCCTTCACAAGTGTGCGTTTCAGGGCCTGCCAGGGCACAGTGTCACACCAGTGCAACTCATATCTGGTGTAACAGTAGTGTACATTTAAAAAAAAATAATTTTGACTGTGAAATAATAGCAGTCAGTTTCCTTCAAACGTGTGCGTTGCAGGGCCTGCCAGGGCACAGTGTCACACCGGTGCAACTCATTTCTGGTGTAACAGTAGTGTACATAAAAAAAAAAATAATAGAAATTTGACTGAAATAATAGCAGTCAGTTTCCTTCACACGTTTGCGCTTCAGGGCCTGCCAGGGCACAGTGTCACACCAGTGCAACTCATATCTGGTGTAACAGTAGTGTACATTAAAAAAAAAACTAGAAATTTGACTGTGAAATAATAGCAGTCAGTTTCCTTCACACGTGTGCGTTTCAGGGCCTGCCAGGGCACAGTGTCACACCAGTGCAACTCATAACTGGTGTAACAGTAGTGTACATTTAAAAAAAACACTTTTTGGACTGTGAAATAATAGTAGTCATTTTCCTTCACAAGTGTGCGTTTCAGGGCCTGTCAGGGCACAGTGTCACACCAGTGCAACTCATATCTGGTGTAACAGTGGTGCACATTAAAAAAAAAACAACACTTTTTGGACTGAAATAATAGCAGTAATTTTCCTTCACAAGTGTGCGTTTCAGGGCCTGCCAGGGCACAGTGTCACACCAGTGCAACTCATATCTGGTGTAACAGTGGTGCACATTTAAAAAATAATAATAATTTTGGACTGTGAAATAATAGCAGTCATTTTCCTTCACAAGTGTGTATTTCAGGGCCTGCCAGGGCACAGTGTCACACCAGTGCAACTCATATCTGGTGTAACAGTGGTGCACATTTAAAAAAAAAAAAAACACTTTTTGGACTTTGAAATAATAGCAGTCAGTTTCCTTCACACGTGTGCGTTTCAGGGCCTGCCAGGGCACATTGTCACACAAGCGCAACTCATATCTGGTGTAACAGTGGTGCACATTTAAAAAAAACAACACTTTTTGGACTGTGAAATAATAGCAGTAATTTTCATTCACACGTGTGCATTTCAGGGCCTGCCAGGGCACAGTGTCACACCAGTGCAACTCATATCTGGTGTAACAGTAGTGCACATTTAAAAAAATATATATAATTTTGACTGTAATAGATTGAATTGCAGTTAGTTGTCTGCAAGCGTGTGTGTCAGGAATACAGCGTCTACTCTGCCAACTTCTGCCAGTGCACAATGCCACTCATATCTGGTGTCACAGTATCTTGCACGCATAGTACAACTTAACTAATCTAAAAAAAAATGACAGGCAGAGGCAGGCCACCCCGCAGGGGCCGTCGTGGTCGTGGTGCTGTGATTCCCTTTGGCCCTAGAATAATGCCCAGTGTTCAGTGGCCACATACCCTGAACTCAAAAAGTTCTGAGGACATAGTTGACTGGCTAACACAGGACACCCAATCTTCTACAGCTTCCGCTCGGAACCTTGACGCACCATCCTCCTCCAGCTTAGCTTCGGGCACCTCTCAAGTTACTACTCGCCCGCCTGCCGCCACCACCAACACTAGCACCACAGCCGCTTCACTTGATCTGTCAGAGGAGTTATTTACACATCAGTTGGAAGAAATGAGTGATGCGCAACCATTATTGCCAGAGGATGTAGATAACAGGGATATGTCTCAGTCAGGCAGCATTACACACATGGACGTACAGTGTGATGATGATGATGTTGTACCCGCTGCTGCTTCCTTTGCTGAGTTGTCAGATACAAGTGAAGCGGTTGATGATGACGATGTGTCCGTGGATGTCACGTGGGTGCCCGCTAAAAGAGAAGAAGAACAGGGGGGAAGTTCTGATGGGGAGACAGAGAGGAGGAGGAGACGAGTTGGAAGCAGAAAGAGGTCGTCGCAAGGAGCTAGTGGCACAGTCAGACAGCATGCATCGGCACCCGGGGTCAGCCAGACAGCACGCCAATCAATGTATGCTGTTGCCACCACCAGAATGCCGTCATTGCAGAGCTCAGCAGTGTGGTATTTTTTTTGTGTGTCTGCCTCTGACAACAGCGATGCCATTTTCAACCTGTGCCAAAAGAAACTGAGTCGTGGGAAGTCCAACACCCACCTAGGTACAACTGCTTTGCGAAGGCACATGATCGCACATCACAAACTCCTATGCGATCAACACATGAGTACAAGCAGCACACAAACTCAAAGCCGCCATCCTCCTCCTGGTCCAGCATCTTCAGCCACGTCAACCACTGCTGTCCTCCTTGCCCCCTCTCAACCATCCGCCACTCCGTCTCTCGCCTTGAGCAGTTCCTGCTCATCTGCCCACAGTCAGGTAGCGTAAGAAGCCAATGTCACAAAGTCACCCCCTTGCCCGGCGTCTGACAGCTGGCTTGTCTGAACTCTTAGCCCGCCAGCTTTTACCATATAAGCTGGTGGAGTCTGAGGCGTTCCAAAAATTTGTAGCTATTGGGACACTGCAGTGGAAGGTACCCAGCCGAAATTTCTTTGCACAAAAGGCAATCCCCAACCTGTACTAGATTGTGCAAAAGGAAGTAATGGCATGTCTGGCACACAGTGTTGGGGCAAGGGTCCATCTGACCACTGATACCTGGTCTGCAAAGCACGGTCAGGGCAGGTATATCACCTACACTGCGCATTGGGTAAACCTGCTGACGGCTACCAAGCATGGAATGCGTGGCTCTGCAGAGGAGTTGGTGACACCGCCACGACTTGCAGGCAGGCCTGCTGCCACCTCCTCTACTCCTCCTACTCCATCCTCTTCCATAACCTCCTCGGCTGAGTCCTCTTCTGCTGCTGTGTCTTCTGCTGCTCCACATCAATGGCAGCTCCCCAGGGGCTATTCCCCAGCTCCCCAGGGGCTATTCCACGGATATGGCAGTGTCACGCTGTCTTGGGGTTGACTTGCCTGAAAGCAGAGAGTCACACCGGACCAGCACTCCTGTCCGCCCTGAACGCACAGGTGGATCAGTGGCTGACTCCGCACAAACTGGAGATCGCTAAAGTGGTGTGTGACAACGGAAGCAATTTGTTGGCGGCATTAAATTTGGGCAAGTTGACACATGTGCCATGCATGGCACATGTGTGTAATCTGATCGTACAACGCTTTGTGCATAAGTACCCAGGCTTACAGGACGTCCTGAAGCAGGCCAGGAAGGTGTGTGGCCATTTCAGGCGTTCCTACACGGCCATGGCGCACTTTTCAGATATCCAGCGGCGAAACAACATGCCAGTGAGGCGCTTGATTTGCGACAGCCCGACACGTTGGTATTCAACACTCCTAATGTTCGATCGCCTGCTCCAACAAGAAAAAGCCGTAAACGAGTATTTGCATGACCGGGGTGCTAGGACAGCCTCTGCGGAGCTGGGAATTTTTTTGCCAGGTTACTGGACGCTCATGCGCAATGTCTGTAGGCTCATGCGTCCTTTTGAGGAGGTGACAAACCTAGTCAGTCGCACCGAAGGCACCATCAGCGACATCATCCCATTTGTTTTTTTCCTGGAGCGTGCCCTGCGAAGAGTGCTGGATCAGGCCGTAGATGAGCGTGAAGAGGAAGAGGAAGAGTTGTGGTCACCATCACCACCAGAAACAGCCTTATCAGCATCGCTTGCTGGACCTGCGGCAACGCTGGAAGAGGATTGTGAGGAAGAGGAGTCAGAGGAGGAATGTGACTTTGAGGAGGAGGAGGAAGACCAACCACAACAGGCATCCCAGGGTGCTCGGGGTCCACCCTCAGAGAACGACTCGACCGACAGGTAGCAGACTACCTCCCCTTAACTGCAGATATCGACACTCTGAGAAGCGATGAACCCCTTGACTACTGGGTGTGCAGGCTTGACCTGTGACCTGAGCTATCCCAAATTGCGATAGAACTTCTGGCCTGCCCCGCTTCAAGTGTCCTGTCAGAAAGGACCTTCAGTGCAGCAGGAGGTATTGTCACTGAGAAGAGAAGTTGCCTAGGTCAAAAAAGTCTAGATTACCTCACCTTTATTAAGATGAATGAGGGATGGATCCCGAAGGGACTGACAGTGGGCGATACATTCAACTAAAAAAGGCCTGATGAGATGAGCTGCCTTGGGCTAAAAATGGTCCACACACTGCTGTATTTTATCTCTGAATGCCGGAGGACTTGCGTGACTTATCCGCCACCAACTAGGGTTCAAGCCGCAATGTTTTAGGGCACTTTCTGCCTGGGAAACAAACATCAATTTTTCTGGCCTCTGGTGCAGCACTGTGGCTTCAAAAACCAAACAAAAAAAAAGGCACATACATGTGTCAATTCCCCTTCGTGATCGTTACCTTGTCATGGTGAAGGGGCTTGCGTATCACAATGAAGCGACCACCTCTATGAGTGTGTTGGCAATGGCAATGTTGGCACACCCCAGATGATAAGGTCGTTGCTTCATTGTGAACAGACCAAAAGCGATCGGCTGGATAATTTTGCATAGAAAAAACATAAATTTTCTTTGTGATCATCTAAGGTGATCTTTAAAGCCTACTAGGCCAACAATGGGTCCACACTGCAGAATCATTGTTTTCTGGGTCACTTAACTTTCACTGAACTACTTCAGCATGACCCCCATCGCCTGCAATCTCCCAAACGTGCGCACGAGCACAGTCATCACTACACCAAGATTGACGCATAGAGGTATAAAATTTATGTTATGAGTGTGTCAACTATTGACAACTCTTTGCGGTTGTCTAAAATCTATTCCATACACGTCCCCTTATAGGGGACGTAACAGGGATTAAACTGATAAGAATAGAACAACATAACACACCACAACTATCTGGTTGCAGATTAGATTGCACGCGCAGTGCCCCAAATTTGAAGTAGGAGGACCGACCAAGCATCTTTTTCCGTCTCCCCGTTCCTAAAATCAATGCCATATACACGTCCCCTGATAGGGGACGTAACAGGGATCAAACTGATAAGAATAGAACAACATAACACACCACAACTATCTGGTGGCACATTAGATTGCACACGCAGTGCCCCAAATTTGAAGTAGGAGGACCGACCAAGCATCTTTTTCCATCTCCCCGTTCCTAAAATCAATGCCATATACACGTCCCCTGATAGGGGACGTAACAGGGATTAAACTGATAAGAGTAGAACAACATAACACACCACAGCTATCTGGTGGCACTTTATATTGCACGCGCAGTGCCCCAAATTTGAAGTAGGAGGACCGACCAAGCATCTTTTTCCATCTCCCTGTTCCTAAAATTGATGCCATATACACGTCCCCTGATAGGGGACGTAACAGGGATTAAACTGATAGGAACACACCTTATAATAACGCAGAGAGAGGAGTCTGAAGAAGAGGAGTCAGAGGAGGAAGGTGGCTTTGAGGAGGTGGAAGACCAACCACAGCAGGCGTCCCAGGGGGCTTGTTGTCACCTTTCAGGGACCCTTGGTGTTGTACGTGGCTGGGTGGAGGAAGAGACCTTCAATGACATCAGTGAGGACAAGGAACGGGACATGGCTAGCTTGGTATCCAACCTTGTGCAAATGGGGAGTTTGCGGTTGGGCAAATGGACTGTTTGCGTTGCTTTAAACGGGGAGTTTGGTCTGTCACTGTGAATCGGGCGTAACCTTTACACTACCTGATCGATACAACATCATACCTGATGTTTTAAAGCACGTTATTCCAAACAATTTAGGAATGTTAGGTGATTTATGCCCTTTATGGATTAAAACCAGACTCTGCGTCAACTACGTAATTTTCCATGGTAGTTTTGCCATTGATCCCCCTCCGGCATGCCACAGTCCAGGTGTTAGTCCCATTGAAACAACTTTTCCATCACTATTGTGGCCAGAAAAAGTCCCTGTGGGTTTTAAAATTCGCCTGCCTATTGAAGTCTATGGCGGTTCGCCCAGTTCGCCCTTTCTCGAACATTTGCGAAAATTCGCGTTCGCCGTTCATAAACAGAAAATTTTATGTTCGCGACATCTCTAGTTACAGCACCACTAGATCAGCTCAACTATTTCTGGGGAAGGCGGGGGGTCAGAACTGTTGAGTTTCAGAGCAACGTCTGCCAAGGGGTTATGTTTCTTGTTCAATGAAGGAGGGTGCAAGTTCAGGGCAAAATGAAAGTACTCCTCTTGCGGGGGAACGCATGAAGCCAATACATGTTTTAAAGGGGCTAAGCAAAAAGGGGGTGATGCCACTATAAAAAGAAATGACTCTGGTATGGCAGGATAGAATGGAGCCGTATCTAAATAGGGGGCAGCTCTGTTGCTAAATTGATTGATTGGGGGTCTGCTTTGTTGCTAAATGAAGGTTTAGGTTTGGTTTCATATTTCGTTTATTCTGTTGCCTGCTTTTGCAGTTAGGAAAAATTTACGTTCAGCGCATGAGCATTAGAAGTTAGCTAAGGAGGTGCAATTAGGGTGGATGGACAAGCCACTTGCAGAGCCACCTATGGCAGATTTGTGGGTCACTCCCCTGAGTGTGGTCCCTAAGAAGGAGCCAAGCAAGTTTTAGCTAATTCATCATTTGTCCTTTCCCAAAGGGGAGAAGGTCAATGAATGTATTGATCCCAAACTTTGTTCAGTGGTTGATCCGTCTTTTGATGCGGCTGACGTGTGGGTGCGAAAATTGGGAGCGAAAATTGTTGGCAAAGAAGGACATTGTGACAGTGTTTCAGGTTTTGCCAATGCATCCTGACAGTTTACATTTGTTGGGCTGTTTTTGGGAGAGGGGATTTTTTGTAGATCGGTTACTCATTCAGCTGCTCAGGGCTTATATTTTTTTTTAAATCATACTAACCTCATCCACTTGATCGGTGTTTGCCAATGGAGTGCTCACTGTTATGCGTGTACTTTGAGGCTTTTAACTCATTTTTGGAATGGGTAGTGATGAATGTTTCTGAGTGTTCCCCCATTATTCATTATTTGGATTATATTTTGTGCTTGGGTCTTCTGGGTTCAGGGTGTTTGCTCGTTGTTGCACACATTGTTATTGCTAGTTTTGGGGGGCCTTTGGTTGCCAACAAAATGGGGTCCAGTGACTGAGCTGAGCTTTTTGGCAATCATTATTGATACTATCATGTTACACATGCATGGTTTTCCTTTTCATTATGTGTGTCCCTTCTTTCTTCCCCTAGCTTCTGCTCTCTCTCTTGTCTCCCCCCCTCTTCTTTATTCTGGCTTCACCCCTCATCTCAGCTACTTGCTCCTGTTAGCTGCTCACAGAATGATTTTTTGACCTATACATTTGTTCATCGGTGTATGATCTGCACAGTTTGGAATAAACTTCTTCACGATCTACAAGGTGTCGTTTGGATCGAGTCACTGTCAGCCAATTCACCTAAGGTTACGGTTATCGCCATCTCAGCAGAACTGTAAGTTCAGAGATCACATTGTAATGCTTAGACTGGAGAGGCAGAACAGTCAAAAAATCAGTGAAGGGATCTTACAAGATCTGCAAAATATCTTTCAAGGGATCCTTGCTAGCTATGCATGTATAGTGAGATGTATATGGACACTGGAATATTGCAGAATATATGTACAAGCCTGTATACTCCAGCAAGCAAGTAAATCTCAGCATAAGATTCATCACTTTTCTGTACAAATTATTAAAGAAACTGTTCATGCAACTGTTATTTAATCAGCTCCTAGACTGTCTGTATTGTCACATGCATTCTGCCTGAAAGTCAATCTAAGCTCTGTATGCAATCGAAACTAACTTTGCAGCAGCCATTGCTAAACTTCTCTCTGACTTCTCCTTCCACTGGTTGCCTACGAAACCCTCTCCCAGAGCCAGAAGATTGATACATTTCTATGAAAACACATACCTTGTGATTTAACCCTCTGCTTGTTATCACAATGCACCAGCAAGGCAATGTACAATCTGAGGAACCTAATACACAGAAAGAACCTGAACTTCCAACAGATCAGGAGTCAGATTCTCAAGGCCACATAAAACAAAAACGTTTAGTGAAGCCAACCTGAAAAGTCCAAGAGAACTATGAGGCTGACAAAGAAGAACTGCTGCAGAACATCAGCCACTCATGGTCTAAAACTATTAAATGCATGTCAGCTCTGTCTCAACCAACTGTTAAGGTATTGCACCTAGAGGGCGCTGTTAAGCAGTTAAATGCTGCCTATGAGAACTACCAAAGACTGTCTGCTAAATATGCTGATTAGAGTTAAGCGAACACCTGGATGTTCGGGTTCGAGAAGTTCGGCCGAACTTCCCGGAAATGTTCGGGTTCGGGATCCGAACCCGACCCGAACTTCGTCCCGAACCCCATTGAAGTCAATGGGGACCCGAACTTTTGGGCACTTAAAAGGCTGTAAAACAGCCCAGGAAAGAGCTAGAGGGCTGCAAAAGGCAGCAACATGTAGGTAAATCCCCTGCAAACAAATGTGGATAGGGAAATGAATTAAAATAAAAATAAAAAAAATAAAAATGAACCAATATCAATTGGACAGAGGTCCCATAGCAGAGAATCTGGCTTCACATCAGCAGAGAATCAGTCTCTTCATGCCATAGCAAAGAATCTGGCTTCATGTCAGCAGAGAATCAGTCTCTTCATGCCATAGCAGAGAATCTGGCTTCATGTCAGCGCAGAATCAGTCTTCATGTCATAGCAGAGAATCAGGCTTCACGTCACCCACCACTGGAACAGGCCACTGTCACATATTTAGGCCCCGGCACCCAGGCAGAGGAGAGAGGTCCCGTAACAGAGAATCTGGCCTTATGTCAGCACAGAATCTGTCTTCATGTCATAGCAGAGAATCAGGCTTCACGTCACCCACCACTGGAACAGGCCACTGTCACACATTTAGGCCCCGGCACCCAGGCAGAGGAGAGAGGTCCCGTAACAGAGAATCTGGCCTTATGTCAGCACAGAATCTGTCTTCATGTCATAGCAGAGAATCAGGCTTCACGTCACCCACCACTGGAACAGGCCACTGTCACATATTTAGGCCCCGGCACCCAGACAGAGGAGAGAGGTCCCGTAACAGAGAATCTGGCCTTATGTCAGCGCAGAATCAGTCTTCATGTCATAGCAGAGAATCAGGCTTCACGTCACCCACCACTGGAACAGGCCACTGTCACATATTTAGGCCCAGGCACCCAGGCAGAGGAGAGAGGTCCCGTAACAGAGAATCTGGCATTATGTCAGCACAGAATCTGTCTTCATGTCATAGCAGAGAATCAGGCTTCACGTCACCCACCACTGGAACAGGCCACTGTCACACATTTAGGCCCCGGCACCCAGGCAGAGGAGAGAGGTACCGTGACAGAGAATCTGGCCTTATGTCAGCACAGAATCTGTCTTTATGTCATAGCAGAGAATCAGGCTTCACGTCACCCACCACTGGAACAGGCCACTGTCACATATTTAGGCCCCGGCACCCAGACAGAGGAGAGAAGTCCCGTAACAGAGAATCTGGCCTTATGTCAGCGCAGAATCAGTCTTCATGTCATAGCAGAGAATCAGGCTTCACGTCACCCACCACTGGAACAGGCCACTGTCACATATTTAGGCCCCGGCACCCAGGCAGAGGAGAGAGGTCCCGTAACAGAGAATCTGGACTTATGTCAGCGCAGAATCAGTCTTCATGTCATAGCAGAGAATCAGGCTTCACGTCACCCACCACTGGAACAGGCCACTGTCACATATTTAGGCCCCGGCACCCAGGCAGAGGAGAGAGGTCCCGTAACAGAGAATCTGGCCTTATGTCAGCGCAGAATCAGTCTTCATGTCATAGCAGAGAATCAGGCTTCACGTCACCCACCGCTGGAACAGGCCACTGTCACACATTTAGGCCCCGGCACCCAGACAGAGGAGAGAGGTCCCGTAACAGAGAATCTGGCCTTATGTCAGCGCAGAATCAGTCTTCATGTCATAGCAGAGAATCAGGCTTCACGTCACCCACCACTGGAACAGGCCACTGTCACATATTTAGGCCCCGGCACCCAGGCAGAGGAGAGAGGTCCTGTAACAGAGAATCTGGCCTTATGTCAGCGCAGAATATGTCTTCATGTCATAGCAGAGAATCAGGCTTCACGTCACCCACCACTGGAACAGGCCACTGTCACATATTTAGGCCCCGGCACCCAGGCAGAGGAGAGAGGTCCCGTAACAGAGAATCTGGCCTTATGTCAGCGCAGAATCAGTCTTCATGTCATAGCAGAGAATCAGGCTTCACGTCACCCACCGCTGGAACAGGCCACTGTCACACATTTAGGCCCCGGCACCCAGGCAGAGGAGAGAGGTCCCGTAACAGAGAATCTGGCCTTATGTCAGCGCAGAATCAGTCTTCATGTCATAGCAGAAAATCAGGCTTCACGTCACCCACCACTGGAACAGGCCACTGTCACACATTTAGGCCCCGGCACCCAGACAGAGGAGAGGTTCATTGAACTTTGGGTTGCCCCGCAATATAATGGTAAAATGAAAATAAAAATAGTATTGAATGAGGAAGTGCCCTGGAGTAGAATAATATATTGTTAAGGGGAGGTAGTTAATATCTAATCTGCACAAGGGATGGATAGGTCCTGTGGGATCCATGCCTGGTTCATTTTTATGAACGTCAGCTTGTCCACATTGGCTGTAGACAGGCGGCTGCGTTTGTCTGTAATGACGCCCCCTGCCGTGCTGAATACACGTTCAGACAAAACGCTAGCCGCCAGACAGGCCAGCACCTCCAAGGCATAAAAAGCTAGCTCTGGCCACGTGGACAATTTGGAGACCTAGAAGTTGAATGGGGCCGAACCATCAGTCAGTACGTGGAGGGGTGTGCACAGGTACTGTTCCACCATGTTAGTGAAATGTTGCCTCCTGCTAACACGTTCCGTATCAGGTGGTGGTGCAGTTAGCTGTGGCGTGGTGACAAAACTTTTCCACATCTCTGCCATGCTAACCCTGCCCTCAGAGGAGCTGGCCGTGACACAGCTGCGTTGGCGACCTCTTGCTCCTCCTCTGCCTTCGCCTTGGGCTTCCACTGGTTCCCCTGTGACATTTGGGAATGCTCTCAGTAGCGCGTCTACCAACGTGCGCTTGTACTCACGCATCTTCCTATCACGCTCCAGTGTAGGAAGTAAGGTGGGCACATTGTCTTTATACCGGGGATCCAGCAGGGTGGCAACCCAGTAGTCCGCACACGTTAAAATGTGGGCAACTCTGCTGTCGTTGCGCAGGCACTGCAGCATGTAGTCGCTCATGTGTGCCAGGCTGCCCAGAGGTAAGGACAAGCTGTCCTCTGTGGGAGGCGTATCGTCATCGTTTCCCCCCAGCCACGCACCAGTGATGGCCCCGAGCTGCTTTGGGTGCCACCCCGCTGTGAACATGCTTCATCCTCATCCTCCTCCACCTCCTCCTCATCCTCGTCCTCCTCGTCCTCCAGTAGTGGGCCCTGTCTGGCCACATTTGTACCTGGCCTCTGGTGTTGCAAAAAACCTCCCTCTGAGTCACTTCGAAGAGACTGGCCTGAAAGTGCTAAAAATGACCCCTCTTCCTCCTCTTCCTCCTGGGCCACCTCCTCTTCCATCATCGCCCTAAGTGTTTTCTCAAGGAGACATAGAAGTGGTATTGTAACGCTGATAACGGCGTCATCGCCACTGGCCATGTTGGTGGAGTACTTGAAACAACGCAACAGGGCACACAGGTCTCGCATGGAGGCCCAGTCATTGGTGGTGAAGTGTGTCTGATCCGCAGTGCGACTGACCCGTGCGTGCTGCAGCTGAAACTCCACTATGGCCTGCTGCTGCTCGCACAGTCTGTCCAGCATATGCAAGGTGGAGTTCCACCTGGTGGGTACGTCGCATATGAGGCGGTGAGCGGGAAGGCCGAAGTTACGCTGTAGCGCAGACAGGCGAGCAGCGGCAGGGGGTGAACGCCGGAAGCGCGAACAGGCGGCCCGTACTTTATGCAGCAGCTCTGACATGTCGGGGTAGTTGCGAATGAACTTCTGCACCACCAAATTCAGCACATGCGCCAGGCAAGGGATGTGCGTCAAACCGGCTAGTCCCAGAGCTGCAACGAGATTTCGCCCATTATCGCACACCACCAGGCCGGGCTTGAGGCTCACCGGCAGCAACCACTCGTCGGTCTGTTGTTCTATACCCCGCCACAACTCCTGTGCGGTGTGGGGCCTGTCCCCCAAACATATGAGTTTCAGAATGGCCTGCTGACGTTTACCCCGGGCTGTGCTAAAGTTGGTGGTGAAGGTGTGTGGCTGACTGGATGAGCAGGTGGAAGAAGAGGAGGAGGAAGCTGAGTAGGAGGAGGAGGAGACAGGAGGCAAAGAATGTTGCCCTGCGATCCTTGGCGGCGGAAGGACGTGCGCCAAACAGCTCTCCGCCTGGGGCCCAGCCGCCACTACATTTACCCAGTGTGCAGTTAGGGAGATATAGCGTCCCTGGCCGTGCTTACTGGTCCACGTATCTGTGGTTAGGTGGACCTTGCCATAGATGGCGTTGCGCAGTGCACACTTGATTTTATCGGACACTTGTTTGTGCAGGGAAGGCACGGCTCTCTTGGAGAAGTAGTGGCGGCTGGGAACAACATACTGTGGGACAGCAAGTGACATGAGCTGTTTGAAGCTGTGTGTGTCCACCAGCCTAAATGACAGCATTTCATAGGCCAGTAGTTTAGAAATGCTGGCATTCAGGGCCAGGGATCGAGGGTGGCTAGGTGGGAATTTATGCTTTCTCTCAAATGTTTGTGAGATGGAGAGCTGAACGCTGCCGTGTGACATGGTTGAGATGCTTGGTGACGCAGGTGGTGGTGTTGGTGGTACATCCCATGTTTGCTGGGCGGCAGGTGCCAACGTTCCTCCAGAGGCAGAGGAAGAGGCCGAGGCGGCGGCAGCAGCAGCAGAAGAGGCCAAGGCGGCAGCAGCAGAAGAGGTAGCAGGGGGAGCCTGAGTGACTTCCTTGTTTTTAAGGTGTTTACTCCACTGCAGTTCATGCTTTGCATGCAGGTGCCTGGTCATGCAGGTTGTGCTAAGGTTCAGAACGTTAATGCCTCGCTTCAGGCTCTGATGGCACAGCGTGCAAACCACTCGGGTCTTGTCGTCAGCACATTGTTTGAAGAAGTGCCATGCCAGGGAACTCCTTGAAGCTGCCTTTGGGGTGCTCGGTCCCAGATGGCGGCGGTCAGTAGCAGGCGGAGTCTCTTGGCGGCGGGTGTTCTGATTTTGCCCACTGCTCCCTCTTTTGCTACGCTGTTGGCTCGGTCTCACCACTGCCTCTTCCTCCGAACTGTGAAAGTCAGTGGCACGACCTTCATTCCATGTGGGGTCTAGGACCTCATCGTCCCCTGCATCGTCTTCCACCCAGTCTTGATCCCTGACCTCCTGTTCAGTCTGCACACTGCAGAAAGACGCAGCAGTTGGCACCTGTGTTTCGTCATCATCAGAGACGTGCTGAGGTGGTATTCCCATGTCCTCATCATCAGGAAAAATATGTGGTTGTGCGTTAGTGCATTCTATCTCTTCCACCCCTGGGGAAGGGCTAGGTGGATGCCCTTGGGAAACCCTGGCAGCAGAGTCTTCAAACAGCATAAGAGACTGCTGCATAACTTGAGGCTCAGACAGTTTCCCTGATATGCATGGGGGTGATGTGACAGACCAATGGGCTTGGTTTTCATGCGCCATCTGTGCGCTTTCTGCAGAAGACTGGGTGGGAGATAATCTGAACGTGCTGGATCCACTGTCGGCCACCCAATTGACTAATGCCTGTACCTGCTCAGGCCTTACCATCCTTAGAACGGCATTGGGCCCCACCAAATATCGCTGTAAATTCTGCTGGCTACTGGGACCTGAGGTAGTTGGTTCACTAGGACGTGTGGCTGTGGCAGAACGGCCACGTCCTCTCCCAGCACCAGAGGGTCCACTAACACCACCATGACCATGTCCACGTCCGCGTCCCTTATTAGATGCTTTCCTCATTGTTCCCGTTCACCACAATTTTGAGAATGGCAAATTTGGGAATAGTTTTTCAACCCAGAACAAAAAATGTGCTTTTACGGTCACTACAAATAACTTGACCAGCTAAAACAGTAGAGATTTGGTTAAATAGAGATGCGAGGCCTGTTTTTCTTTGCGCTGTGTGACAGGTATAGGTTTAATCACACAATCAGATTTCTATCAGCACGCTAGCGTGTGTCTTAGGTTTTTCTGAATGACACTATCACTAGCTTCAATGTAAGATATTCTTTTTGGGATATATTTCAAGTAGGCCTCAAATACCAGAAACTAGTTATTTTGAGAATGGCAAATTTGGGAATGGTTTTTCAACCAAGAAAAAAAAGTGTGCTTTTACGGTCACTACAAATAACTTGACCAGCTAAAACAGTAGAGATTTGGTTAAATAGAGATGTGAGGCCTGTTTTTTTTTTTGCGCTGTGTGACAGGTATAGGTTTAATCACACAATCAGATTTCTATCAGCACGCTAGCGTGTGTCTTAGGGTTTTCTGAATGACACTATCATTAGCTTCAATGTAAGATATTCTTTTTGGGATAGATTTCAAGTAGGCCTCAAATACCAGAAACTAGTTATTTTGAGAATGGCAAATTTGGGAATGGTTTTTCAACCCAGAAAAACAAGTGTGCTTTTACGGTCACTACAAATAACTTGACCAGCTAAAACAGTACAGATTTGGTTAAATAGAGATGTGAGGCCTGTTTTTTTTTGCGCTGTGTGACAGGTATAGGTTTAATCACACAATCAGATTTCTATCAGCACGCTAGCGTGTGTCTTAGGTTTTTCTGAATGACACTATCACAAGCTTCAATGTAAGATATTCTTTTTGGGATAGATTTCAAGTAGGCCTCAAATACCAGAAACTAGTTATTTTGAGAATGGCAAATTTGGGAATGGTTTTTCAACCCAGAAAAACAAGTGTGCTTTTACGGTCACTACAAATAACTTGACCAGCTAAAACAGTACAGATTTGGTTAAATAGAGATGTGAGGCCTGTTTTTTTTTGCGCTGTGTGACAGGTATAGGTTTAATCACACAATCAGATTTCTATCAGCACGCTAGCGTGTGTCTTAGGTTTTTCTGAATGACACTATCAATAGCTTCAATTTAAGATATTCTTTTTGGGATAGATTTCAAGTAGGCATCAAATACCAGAAACTAGTTATTTTGAGAATGGCAAATTTGGGAATGGTTTTTCAACCCAGAAAAACAAGTGTGCTTTTACGGTCACTACAAATAACTTGACCAGCTAAAACAGTACAGATTTGGTTGAATAGAAATGTCAGGTCTATTTTTTAGGCGCTGGGTGACAGGCTCAACTTGCCCCTGATGTAATATATGGCCAAAAAATAACCACACTGTTGATAGTTAAATGCACTTGGGTGACACAGGCTCAGCCTGCACCAGATGTAGTATATGGCCAAAAAATAATCAGACTGTCGATGGTTAAATGCACTTCGGTGACACAGGCTCAGCCTGCAGCTGATGTAGTATATGACCAAAAAATAACCACACTGTTGATGGTTAAATGCACTTGGGTGACACAGGCTCAGCCTGCACCAGATGTAGTATATGGCCAAAAAATAATCAGACTGTCGATGGTTAAATGCACTTCGGTGACACAGGCTCAGCCTGCAGCTAATGTAGGATATAGCACAAAATAACCACACTATCGATGGTTAAATACACTTGGTGATAGCTTGTGCTGGCGCACCACAAGTCACAAAATGGCCGCCGATCACCCCAGAAAAAAAGTGATCTAAAAACGCTCTGGGCAGCCTCAAAAAAGTGAGCAAGTAAATAATAGCACTTCAATGATCCACAGCTGCAGATCGATCACAGAATCAAGTCTTTTGGAGGAGTTAATCTGCCTAATCTCGCCCTAATGTCGCAGCTGCAACCTCTCCCTATACTGATCATAGCAGAGTGATGTGCAGCGCTATGTGACCCAAGCTTATATAGAGGCTGGGTCACATGCTGCACTGGCCAATCACAGCCATGCCAATAGAAGGGAAGGCTGTGATGGCCTCTTGGGGCAAGTAGTATGACGCTTGTTGATTGGCTGCTTTGCAGCCTTTCAAAAAGCGCCAAGAAAGCGCCGAACACCAAACCCGAACCCGGACTTTTACGAAAATGTTCGGGTTCGGGTCCGTGTCACGGACACCCCAAAATTCGGTACGCTCATCCCTAATGCTGATCTCTTAACTCCTTAAGGACACAGCCTTATTTCACCTTAAGGACCAGGCCATTTTTTGCAAATCTGACCAGTGTCACTTTAAGTGGTGATAACTTTAAAACGCTTTGACTTATCCAGGCCAATCTGAGATAGTTTTTTCGTCACATATTGTACTTCATGACACTGGTAAAATGAAGTAAAAAAGAAAATACCAAATTTAGCAAAAAATTTTTAAAAATTGCAAATTTCCAAGTTTCAATTTCTCTACTTCTATAATACATAATAGAGACCACCCAAAAATGACCCCATTCTAGAAACTACACCCCTCTAGGTATTCAAAACAGATTTTACAAACGTTGTTAACCCTTTGGGTGTGCCACAAGAATTAATGGAAAATAGAGATACAATTTCAAAATTTCACTTTTTTGGCAGATTTTCCATTTTAATATTTTTTAAACTTTTACAAAGCAAGGGTTAACAGCTAAACAAAACTCAATATTTAATGGCCCTGATTCTGTAGTTTACAGAAACACCCCATGTGTGGTCGTAAAATGCTGTACGGGCATACGGCAGGGCGCAGAAGGAAAGGAATGCCATACGGTTTTTGGAAGGCAGATTTTGCTGGACTGGTTTTTTTTGACACCATGTCTCATTTGAAGCCCCCCTGATGCAACCCTAGAGTAGAAACTCCATAAATGTACCTCATCTAAGAAACTACACCCCTCAAGGTATTCTAAACTGATTTTACAAACATCGTTAACCCTTTAGGTGTTCCACAACAGTTATTGGCAAATGGAGATAAAATTTCAGAATTTAAATTTTTGGGCAAATTTTCTATTTTAATCCATTTTTTTCCAGTAACAAAGCAAGGGTTAACAGCCAAACAAAACTCAATATTTATTGCCCGGATTCTGTAGTTTACAGAAATACCTCATATGTGGTCGTAAACTACTGTACGGGCACACGGTAGGGCGCAGAAGGAAAGGAATGCCATATGGTTTTTGAAAGGCAGATTTTGCTGGACTGGTTTTTTTGACACCATGTCCCATTTGAAGCCCCCCTGATGCACCCCTATAGTAGAAACTACATAAAAGTGACCCCATCTAAGAAAATACACCCCTCAAGGTATTCAAAACTGATTTTACAAACGTCGTTAACCCTTTAGGTGTTCCACAAGAGTTATTGGCAAATGGAGATAAAATTTCAGAATTAAAATTTTATGGCAAATTTTCCATTTTAATCAATTTCTTCCAGTTACAAAGCAAGGATTAACAGCCAAACAAAACTCAATATTTATGGCCCTGATTCTGTAGTTTACAGAAACACCCCATATGTGGTCGTAAACTGCTGTACGGGCACACGGCAGGGGGCAGAAGGAAAGAAATGCCATACGGTCTTTGGAAGGCAGATTTTGCTGGACAGTTTTTTTTTACACCATGTCCCATTTGAAGCCCCCCTGATGCACCCCTAGAGTAGAAACTCCTAAAAATTTACCCCATTTTAGAAACTACGGGATAGGGTGGAAGTATTGTTGGTACTAGTTTAGGGTACATATGATTTTTGGTTGCTCTATATTACACTTTTTGTGAGGCAAGATAACAAGAAATAGCTGTTTTGGCACCGTTTTTATTTTTTGTTATTTACAACATTCATCTGACAGGTTAGATCATGTGGTATTTTTATAGACCAGGTTGTCATGGACGCGGCGATACCTAATATGCTTTTTTTTACATCGTTTTTATTTTTATTTTTTTACGGTGGTCAGCTGAGGGGTTAGGTCATGTGATATTTTTATAGAGCCGGTCGATACGGACGCGGCGATACCTAATATGTATACTTTTTTCTTATTTATGTAAGTTTTACACAATGATTTCATTTGTGAAGCAAAAAAAATCATGTTTTAGTGTTTCCATAGTCTGAGAGCCATAATTTTTTCAGTTTTTGGGCGATTACCTTAGGTAGGGTAACATTTTTGCGGGATGAGATGACGGTTTTATTGGCACTATTTTGGGGTGCGTGTGACATTTTGATCGCTTGCTATTACACTTTTTGTGATGTAAGGTGAAAAAAAAATGGTTTATTTAGCACAGTTTTTATTTTATATTTTTTAAGGTGTTCATCTGAGGGGTTAGGTCATGTGATATTTTTATAGAGCCGGTCGACACGGACGCGGCGATACCTAATATGTATACTTTTTTTTTTATTTATGCAAGTTTTACACAATAATATCATTTTTGAAACAAAAAATAATTCATGTTTTAGTATCTCCATAGTCTGAGAGCCATAGTTTTTTCAGTTTTTGGGCGATTATCTTAGGTAGGGTCTCATTTTTTGAGGGATGAGATGACGGTTTTATTGGCCATATTTTGGGGTGCGTGTGACATTTTGATCGCTTGCTATTACACTTTTTGTGATGTAAGGTGACAAAAAATGGTTTATTTAGCACAGTTTTTATTTTATATTTTTTACAGTGTTCATCTGAGGGGTTAGGTCATGTGATATTTTTATAGAGCCGGTCGATTCGGACGCGGCGATACCTAATATGTATACTTTTTATTTATTTATGTAAGTTTTACACAATGATTTCATTTTTGAAGCAAAGAAACCATGTTTTAGTGTTTCCATAGTCTGAGAGCAATAATTTTTTCAGTTTTTGGGTGATTACCTTGGGTAGGGTAAGATTTTTGCGGCATGAGATGACGGTTTTATTGGCACTATTTTGGGGCGCCTGTGACTTCTTGATCGCTTTCTATTACACTTTTTGTGATGTAAGGTGAAAGAAAATTTGTTTATTTAGCACAGTTTTTATTTTAAATTTTTCACGGTGTTCATCTGAGGGGTTAGGTCATGTGATATTTTTATAGAGCCGGTCGATACGGACACGGCGATACCTAATATGTATACTTTTTTTATTTATGAAAGTTTTACACAATAACGGCTTTTTAAAAAAAAAAAAAAAAGATGTTTTAGTGTCTCCATATTCTGAGCCATAGTTTTTTTATTTTTTGGGCGATTGTCTCAGGTAGGGGCTCATTTTTTGCGGGATGAGGTGACAGTTAGATTGGTATTATTTTGGTGGGCAAACGCCTTTTTGATCGCTTGCTGTTGTACTTTTTGGGATGTAAGGTGACAAAAAAATTGTTTATTTAGCACAGTTTTTATTTTTTACGGTGTTCATCTGAGAGGTTAGGTCATGTGATATGTTTATAGAGCCAGTCGATACGGACGCGGCAATACCTAATATGTATACTTTTTTTTGCTGGATCTTACAGGCACGTCACAGGAAGGCAGCGCGATGCCTTCCTTAGACATCGCGCTGCCTTCCATGCCATCAGGTCCTCCCTACAGCCGCATGGGGACCCGATGGCACCGCCCGCCGCTGCCGCAATAGGTAAAAGCCGCAAACCGCAGGTCTGAATTTTCCTGCGGTTTGCGGCGATCGCTGACATGGGGGGGTCACGGGACCCCCCAGGCATTTAGCCGAGGTGCCTGCTCAATGATTTGAGCAGGCACCGGCTTACGATCACCGCCCGCCGCGCGGCGGTGATCAGAAATACACAGGGCGTACAGGTACGCCCTGTGTCCTTAAGTACCAGGACATAAGGGCGTACCTGTACGCCCTGTGTCCTGTAGAGGTTAAAGCGGTACAACACAGAAAATTCCTTAAAAAAATTACAGGAATTGAATGAGCTCAATCTTGAAAGAGACAATCTAGTAATACAAACAAGGACAAAAACAGATGTAAAAATCGCACATCTCCATAAATCTAGATCCCATCTCTCCACAACTTCTAAGCGCTCACACGATCTTCCAAATCCTTAAGATCAACATCTTCTACTCTCAGCCAACGACTCATCAAAGCCCGCGCTGATGCAGAAGCTTCTAAAATCCAGGCAGTTTTTCACCCAGAAGAAAGCGGAAATGGAAGCTGAGGCTGCACAGAGGGAGCTGAGGCTGCACCGAAGAAAGCGGAAATGGAAGCTGAGGCTGCACAGAAGAAAGCGGAAATGGAAGCTGAGGCTGCACAGAAAAAAGCAGAAATGGAAGCTGAGGCTGCACAGAAGAAAGCAGAAATGGAAGCAGAGGCTACACAGAGGGAAGCTGAGGCTGCACAGAAGAAAGCTGAGGCTTCAAAGAAAAGAGCAGAAATAGAAGTCTTAGAAAAACAATGTGGGCATGCCAAAGACATGGCAAGACTAAGAGTCTTAGAGCAGGCTGTAAGTGACAATGAAAGAGGTGTCAGTAACCATCACTCTGTTATATCTTATGCATCAGTGTCATCACAGACCTCATCAAAACGCCATCAGTCTGTCATAGCAGCCAAAGAACTCAACCAAGGTGTTGTCTCTACATCTATTACACCTTCTCAAATGGCAGAAACGGGTATGAATAGAAATGACCTACCACACTATCGCACTAACCTGCCACCCTCTAACCAATCCACTATTATGCGGCTACAAACCAACACACCTTTGGACCGTGCACCAGCTCCAGAGTTAAACGCCTCAGCTCCATCTTATGTTCCCAAGTCACTCAACGTCAATGTACCAGCTACTGCAACTAACTTTGTTCCACCTGCAATTGTATACCCAAAGTCTGAAAACACAGACATGTCGCAGTTTGCCAAGTACATCCTTTGCAGAGAAGTCACTAGGACGGGCCTCACCATGTTTGATGACAAACCTGAAAATTTGCGAGGCTGGAAATTCACCTTTAAAGCAACAATCAGCTAATTAGATATCACTGTTGGAGAAGAATTGGATCTACTCATCAGGTGGCTAGGTCCTCAGTCAGCTGAACGTATCAAGAGACTTAAAACCGTTTACATTTCCAATCCTGCTACAGGTCTCGACGCTGCTTGGGACAGACTTTTTTTTTTTAAATTAATTATCTTTATTAATTGGTATATCAAACAAATTACAATGCAAGAAAAAATACAAAAAAGAATATTTTTTTTCCCTAATTCCCTACACCCTCCCCCCTCCCCCTACCTGTGGTGCGTCAAAAAAAAAAAAAAAAGGGAGAATTTTTTTCTTTTTTTTTCTTTTTTTTTCTTTATCATGAGTAATCAAGTCCTCCAACCACCCCATATCTTAGTCCACTTCTCCTCAGCTCCCCTCTGTTTATACATGATTTTCTCATAGTTTTTTACCTTATCAATTAGGTTTATCCATATATTTATATCTGGAGTATACCCAGCAAACCAGTTCCGACCGACCAACACTCTGGCCAACATCAATATCCTACCCAAGAAAATCTTTTGATACCTAGGGTTATTTATAATGGAAAGATCATTAAGCAAGAATACTTGTGGTTCAAAAGGCATTCGTATTTTTAATTTATACATGATAAAGTTATTGATGCTATTCCAATAATTTTTAAGTTCTGGGCAGGTCCAGATCATATGGAGATAGTCCGCTCCTGAGGTGTCACATTTAGGGCAGTTAGACGTGTCTCTTAGTCCACATTTATTCATCCATAAAGGAGTGATATATAATCTGTGGCAAATATAAAATTGTACTAAAACATGGTTGAAGTTCTGGGATAGTGAACGTAAATTCCCAAAAATGTTCTCCCACCCTTCTGATTGTAAATTCGGACAATCCACCTCCCACGCTCTTTGTCCTGGTGATTGTATATCACTAAACCGTGCCTTGAGTAATAGCTTATATATATTTGAAATCTTCATTCTAGACGGTGTCCCCCCTGCCCAGTCATTCAGGAAAGATGAGCTATCTATATCCAACACCAGTTTATCGTCCAGACTAGATAGTGCTGAACGCAATTGAAAGTACCTAAACCATGAAAAGTTTTCTATATTATGTGTCATCTCTATAAATGGCTTAATCTCTCTATCCTTAACTACCTGTGAAATATACAAAATTTTATTCTTTTGCCAAAATGTGTCGGCTGCAATATCGTCTAGCCTTCGTAAGTGCACATTGTGCCAAAGAGGCGTGAATGTAAGTGAACCCTTTACCTTCAACCATGTCCTAGTAGTAGCCCACACTTTCAGGAATAGTTTTATAGTATCTCTGTAGCCCAGCTCATAGGTCTTCAGTAGCCCGGATTCTAAAAGGGTAAATATATTATTATGAGCGTGACTAGCTACCAACTTCCCCAACAGTGCACTGTTTTCTGATTCGTAGCACATCAATAACTGGGCTGCAATAAAATACCCTTTGAAGTAGGGGAGATTTAAACCCCCGCACTCCAGTGATTTATACAAATATTCCAACTTTATTCGAACTCGTTTTCTTCCCCATATTAAATCATTAATTATTCTTTCCATGAGTTTAAAGTACTTGTCTTGTATCCAAATAGGTGTATTCCTAAGCACATAGAGAAGTTGTGGGAGTATGACCATTTTAACCAATGAAACTCGGTCAGCTCTAGATAGGGGAAGTCTCAGCCAGATCCCTATTTTAGCTCTAATCTTTGCTATTATGGGGATCAAGTTAAGTTGTACAAAATTTTCAACCCTGGGTGATATAATCAAACCCAGGTATTGAAAAGTGTCAACGATGTCCAACTGTGTCACAAGAACCTCATTCTGTGGCAGGGGGTCTATTGGCATCAAACTGGTCTTAGACCAGTTTATAAGAAAACCGGACACCTCACCAAATGCTTTAACCATTTGAATAATTCTAGGAAGAGTTGTTTCCGTATGGTCTATAAAAAAAAGAACGTCGTCCGCATATAAGGAGATACGATCTTGCACTCCTAGCGTACCGAATCCCTTAACCTGATCATCCTGCCTAATGGCCATCGCAAGGGGTTCAATATAAATATCAAATAACAATGGGGATAGTGGGCAGCCCTGCCGCGTGCCTCTATTTAAATCAATACTACTGCTCAGGATCCCATTAAGACTTAATTTTGCCCTTGGAGATCTATACAATAGTTTGAGAATGCCTATAAATTTTTCCCCAAAGCCCATCCTTGCCAGAACCTTCCAGAGGAAGCGCCACTCCACCCTGTCAAAGGCCTTAGAGGCATCCAGTGACAGGATGGAGCGAGCGGTGCCCCCAGGGGCCTGTAGGATTCTAGATCTAGCGGATCCTTGCCTTTTTTTGGAATTAATGTTATTACGGCTTCCATCATTGAATCTGGCAACTTTCCATCCTCCACTGATTCAGAAAAGACCTCCAGCAATCTGGGGAAAATATAGTCCCCATATTTACTATAGAATTCATATGGGAGTCCATCTGAACCAGGGGTGGAGTTGGCTGAGCATAGTTTAATAGCTCCCTCAAGTTCCTGAATTGAGACCTCTAGTTCAAGTGCTTTCTTTTGCGCCTCAGTAATAGTTGGAATAGCAATCCCATCAAGATACGAATCCATCTTATCATCTGTGATCTTAGATTCAGCTTTATACAGGTCCAGGAAATAGTCCACAAAGGCCTTCTCTACCGGACCCTGTCCACTAACCATCCTACCATTAATCAGTCGAACGTTATCTATATGTTTTTTAGATTGTTGGCTTGCGATCACTCTGGACAGAAGTTTACCGGGTCGCCCTGACTCCGTAAAGTATTTTTGCCCTTTAAAAAAAAGGCTCTGTTGGGCCTTATCCAATAAGAAGTTAGAATATGCTTGTGTGGCTCTTTGCATGCTTTCCCTATTCTCCTCCGTCTTATTCATATAGAAGGATTCTGTCGCCAGTAATGCAAGTTCTTCTAGATTTTTCAGTTTTTTCCCGTACTCCTTTCTGAGGTTCGCAATATTACTGACCATCATTCCCCTCATATACGCCTTAAAGGTGTCCCATACCACTTGAATTTTTACTGAACCATGGTTATTATCCCAAAATCGGCCAATTTCATTTTGGATTATTTCATGTGTCTTTATTACTGATAACCAGTAGGGGTTTAATCTAAAAGGTGATTTTTGTATGTGTCTTTCCTGGGTTAAGCAGAGTTCGAGGAGTAGCGGTGAATGGTCCGATATTGACCTCGTTTCATATTTCATTCGCTTTACCAGTTTCACATGTTTACTACTTATCAGTGCAAGATCTATTCTAGACATAGATTTACCTGCTTTACTAAAGCATGAAAAAGCCCTTTTCCCCTGTCCTAAATATCCCCAGAGGTCTTCGAAACCAGCCTCCAAGCAAAACCGTGCCAGGGGAGACCCCTGAACCGGACTATCTCCCTTGACACTCGTAGAGACCCTGTCACGTAGAGGATCAATGACACAGTTGAAATCACCAATAATCATTGTTGGATACTCTGGCTATTTATCCATAAATAATAACAAAGAATTAAGAACCGAAAAGGAAAATGGCGGTGGAATGTAGACAAAAGCCAAAATACATGTCTTCCCCCTTAGCCTACAATATAAGAAAATAAATCTCCCCTGCTGGTCAACAGAGGATGCCTCGCAAACGAAGTCAATCAATCTGTGTATAAAAACAGTAACACCCCTGGAGTAACTGGAAAAAGTAGAGTGATACGTATGCGCAGCCCATCCCCTGCCGACCACCCTAGAGGTCTCTTCAGTGAGATGGGTTTCTAACAAGCATACTATTGCTGGTAAGTGGACCTGAGTCAAATCAAAAACCGCTTGTCTTTTTCCTCTGTCCCCCAAACCGCGTATATTTTCAAGGCAATAATTCTAGTCGACATTATCAAAAGCGGTTAGGGGGGACAAGAGGAAAACAAAACAAAAAAAAACAAAAAAAAAACAATTTAGACGCACCACAGCCCGACCAAACCCCCCCGTACAGGTAATCCACCGCATATTGTAGTGGATTTCTCTCCTATGACCATCCCTCCCACACTCCCCCCACTCGACCATCCCTATTAAGAAGTGGAGAAAAAGAGAATTGGGGGTATAAGCCCCTTATAGCAATTATTATTCCCATCAAATCCTAAAAGAATTAAGTCACAGATCGTTTCGTTCAAACCAGTCCGCGGCTTCATCCGGGGTATCAAAAAATAGGATTTTGTCATTGAAAATGATCCGCAATTTTGCTGGGAACATAAGAGAGTATTTAATACCCCTTTCTCTTAGCCTCTTTTTAACCATCATAAATGTGCGTCTCTTTTCTTGTATGTCTTTTGAGAAATCTGGAAAAAAGGCCAATCTGTTACCATTGTATACAACCGGTGAGCATTCCCTCGCCCTTCTCAAGAGCATATCTTTATCCCCTATGGCCAATAACTTAACAAGAAATGTCCGAGGTTGTCTCCCTGGGATTGGTTTACCCCCTGGGACCCGATGAGCTCTTTCTATCATAAATAGTGGGGAGAACGAGTCCTTCCCAAAATTCTCAAAAATTAACTTCTGTATGAATTCGGTTGAGTTCTTCTCTTCAGCACCCTCTGGGATCCCTATTATTCTCACGTTATATCTTCGTGATCTATCCTCAAGGTCCACCACCTTTTTCTTCAAAAGGCTACACTCTAATTTCAGTGTGGAGACTTCAGAGTTTGTTTTTTGGGATTCGTTCTGTATCACGGCAACGGAGCTCTCAAGATTGTTAACTCTGTCTCGGATTTTTGACAAATCATCTTTTATTAGTCCCACATCAACTTGGATAAACCCAAGTTGGGTTGTAACAGCCTGTATTAAATCCCCGTTTTGTTTAACCGCTAGCAATATTTCTTCTAGCGGAGAGGAGTTGTCATTAGGGATAACTTCCCCCATTATACCATCTTCCTCTTCAGGGTATCTGAAGGCTTTTTGTGGTTCTATCTCAGATACCTCCGGATCGTCATTTTTTTTAGCGGCAAATTCCTTTTGTCCGCCCCTCGTATTAACCCTCGGAGACCTCAGGAACTGGTCTATTTTTGTTGTTTCAAAAGTTTTTGGCCCCGGTTTCTGACCGGAGAGGTTGACCGAGCGCCTGATAGCTTTTGGAGCCATGCCCTGTTCCTATATATCCTTTTATTTAAATTTTTTTCTTTTTTTTTTTTTTCCTTTTCCCTTCTCTTTCTCTTCCTTTCCTTTTTTCTCTCCCTTTTTCTTTTTTTACTTTTTTTTTTTTTTTTTCCTTTTCTCTCCTCCTTTGCCTTCTGTTTTCCTCTTTTCCTTTCCCCTTTTTCTCTCCTTTTTTTTTTTTTCTTTTTTTTTTCTTTTTTTTCTTTTTTTTCTTCTTTTCCCCTTACTTCCTTTCTCTCCTCTTTTCTTTTTCCTTTCTCCCCTTTCATCTTTCTTCTTTCTTCGTCTGTTTCCTTCTTTCTTTCCTTCGCTTTTTTTTTCTTCCTTTCTGCTCTATCTCCCCTTTTTTCTCTTTTTTTACTTTTCACTTTATGCTTTGTAGTTTTATTCCTTTTATATTTAAATCGAAAATTTTCTTTTATTTTGCCTTTATAGCCACCTCAGTTTTTTTCCTCAACAGTAGGAATGGGTAGCAAGTAAGCCCTTGAGTATGTTGAAGGATAATGAAACAGTTTTAACTAATAACTAGCATCAAAGGGAGAGGACATAGGGGAGGCAAAAGGAGGCAAAAAAGGAACAGTCTCACCGCTCTCAACGCTCCCCGAACGTCCACACGAAAAACGCCGTTGCTGACCAGGGCTGGAGAGCCAGGAGACACACCGACAACCAGAGAGGAGAGACCACAGTCTCCAACAGTCCGTCAGCTGAAGCGATCACAGCAAGGTTACTAAGGTTAGTAAAGTTAGTCCTAGCAGTGCAGAGAGAGAAGGGTCAACAAACTCTGGAGGCACGAGGAGGAGGTCAAATATAACGAGAGGATCAAGCAAAGCACCCAGGCGAAGTCCGTCCGGCAGCCCGTCAATCACGGCACGGTTAGTCACGATCACAATTCTGGTTAATCACAGCGGTAGCGGGGAGGAGGGGAAGCGCATCAGCGGAAACTTGAGACACGGAGATGAGGTCAGGTATAGGGGGGGAGGTCAACAGGATTCCCAGATGAAGTCCAGCAGCCCGTCGATCGAGTCATACACAGCAGGGTTAGTCACGCCAGTACAGCGAGGAGGAGGAGGATCGGCAGAAGCTGAAGACAAACTCCACACACATTCAGCAATCAAGGCGGCAGCACATACCCCGCGATCATAAGGAGGATAGGGCTGAGAACCACCGCGGAGACGCCAAGGGAGTCAGGATAGCGGGATAGCCGAGCCGCGGGGAGGACGGAGAGCGTGACGTACTCTGTCTACGTCATCACGTCACCCCCATGGTCGGAGCTTGGGACAGACTTGAACATAGCTTTGGCAGCTCTGAGGCCATCGAACATGCCTTACTCAAAAGGTTGCAAGGCTTCCCAAGGATTACAGCTAAAGACAATCTAAAGCTTCAAGAACTTAGTGATCTTCTACTAGAGCTTCAACTAGCTAAGGCTGACACCCACCTACCCAGTCTTAGTTACCTTGACACCCCTTGTGGCATCAACCCTATTGTCCTTAAGCTACCATATGGCATCCAAGAAAAATGGGTTAGTCAAAGATCTACTTACAAGAAAAGGTATGGAGTAGCCTTTCCTCCCTTTTCCTACTTCTGTACCTCCATAAAGGAAATTGCAGACTCTAAGAATGACCCAAGTTTCTTCTACGGTGACTGTAACCCTCTTAGTCCACCTTCTCCAGGACTTGCAAACATGCGCATAACCCACAGAGACTGCAGGGGTCCAGTGTCAGTGAAAAGGACTGATGTTCAACCTGCACCTGCTACGGTTCTTCCAAAGACTGGACAAAACAAGAAACTTGAGGATCCGAATCGCCAATGTCCCATACATAAAAAGCCACACCCACTTAAGAAGTGCATCGGTTTCAGAAAGAAACCTCTACAGGAACGCAAGGAACTTTTAAAGGAATTTGGAGTTTGTTTCAGATGCTGTGCTTCCACAGAACACCTGGGAAAAGACTGTAAGGCCATCATTAAGTGCATAGAATGCGGTAGTGACAACCACGTTCAAGCCCTTCATCTGTACCAACACAACACTACTCCATCCACTGACATTCCCCCCAGAGCAAAGCTTGGCGGGGAGCACGCTGAACAAACAGCAACATCCACCCCAGTGTTCTCAACATGCACTGAAGTCTGTGGGGAAGGACTTTGTGGAAAATCCTGTGCTTAGATATGCTTGGTTCGCGTATACGCAAAGGGCAAACCTTAAAGGGCCGTAAGACTGTGTATCATTCTCGACGACCAGAGTAACCGATCTCTCGCAAGTACAAGGTTCTTTGATCTCTTAGGCATAGTAGGAGGTGCTCTACCTTATACCCTAGGTACCTGTGCAGGAATTACAGAAGTATGGGGTAGAAGAGCCAGTGACCTTGTAGTTACTCCTCTCAACGGCAACATGGAAATACCCTTGCCTACTATCATTGAGTGTAATCAGATCCCAACTAACAAGGATGAGATCCCCACTCCTGAAGCTGCCTTGCACCATACTCACTTGAAAGACATAGCTGATCAAATACCAGCCTTTGATGAGAATGCTGATATCCTGTTGCTACTCGGAAGAGACATCCTAAGGGTGCACAAGCTGCGCCTTCAAATCAACGGCCCACATGATGCACCTTACGCCCAGCGTATGGATCTAGGCTGGGTCATTATTGGCAACGTCTGTCGTAGGAACGCCAGGAAACCTCTCTCGGTTTCTTCCTTTAAATCTCATGTTCTGCCCAATGGACGCACTACTTGCTTTCCAAGACAACAACATCACTATAGTGTGAAAGAAAGACTGTGTGTCAAAGGTACGCCAGAGCGCATCATACTCGATGATAGGAAAGCATTTATCTTTCGGGATGACAACATTGGTAACACAGTGTTTGAAGTAACCACAAAAGACAATAAGTTAGCAGCCACAATGGAAGACAAGGAATTCTTGAGAACCATGAGTAAAGAGTTCTATCAAGATGATTCTAACAGCTGGGAGGCGCTGCTACCATTCCGCACTCCAAGGAAGAGAATTCCAAATAATAGACAAGACGCAGATTCACGGTTCATTTCTTTAGAGCGCAACCTGAACTGGAAACCGGAGATGAAGAAACATTTTGTTGACTTTTTGCTGAAGGTGTTTGAGAGATATCATGCTGAACCTGCACCCCCTCTTATACAAGGAGAAGAATGCTGGTACCTACCGTGTTTTGGTGTCTATCATCCTCGTAAGCCTGACCAGATTAGAGTGGTCTTTGACTCAAGCGCTCGCCATGAAGGCGTTTCTCTCAATGACAATCTTCTCTCTGGACCCAATCTGAACAACAACCTCTTGGGAGTCCTACTCCGCTTTAGACAAGAGCCAATTGCCATTATGGCCGACATTCAACAGATTTTTCATTGTTTCATCGTCCGTAAAGATAACAGAAACTTCCTCAGGTTCCGATGGTATCGCAATAATGATGTCAACAACGAGGTCATAGACTATCGGATGAAAGTTCACGTGTTCGGCAATAGCCCTTCCCCAGAAGTTGCCATTTATGGACTGAGAAACACTGGCCAAGAAGGCGAACAGGAGTTCGGGACGGATGCACGTCAGTTTGTGGAAAGGAACTTCTACGTGGATGACGGTCTTAAGTCCCTACCTACGGAAGAAGAGGCCATTGACCTTCTCACCAGAACCCAGAACATGCTTGCCACTGCCAACCTCAGACTACACAAAATCATCTCCAACAGCAATAAGGTAATGGGATCATTTCCTTCCAATGATCATGCTGTCAGTGCCAAGGAATTCCAACCAGAGTCTGACCTTTCCCTCACACAACTCAGCCTTGGATTGCTATGGGATGTTAAGCAAGACACGTTCACATTTCAAACATCAGCTTGCGACAAGCCCTTCACAAAAAGAGGAGTACTGTCTGCAGTGAACAGTATCTACGACCCTTTGGGATTCATAGCACCCTTTACTATTCAGGGTAAGATATTACTCAGACAACTCACTACAGAGAACACTGACTGGGATACCCCTTTATCCATAGAGAAACAACAAAGGTGGGAATCCTGGAAGTAGTCCCTCCAGGCATTGGAACAGTTCAAGATACCACGCTCTTACACTCCTGCGTCCTTGAAGAATGCCACCAGACTAGAGATCCATGTCTTTTTGGATGCATCCATGGAAGCCATAGCTGCTGTAGCTTATCTCCGAGTTGTACACTCTAACGGTGGAATAGGAGTAGGATTTGTCATGGGCAAAACCAAGTTAACTCCAAAGCCTGCACATACCATCCCAAGGCTTGAACTCTGTGCAGCCATGTTAGCTGTTGAAATTGCTGAGCTTATAGAACACGAAACAGACCTTGACATTGATTCCTTTGACTTTTACACAGATAGAAAAATCGTGCTAGGATACATACATAATCAAACAAAACAATTCCATGTGTATGTCGGCAATCGAGTGGAACGCATCAGGAAATTCTCCACGCCAGAGCAATGGCACTATGTACCCACTGACCTTAACCCTGCCGACTTAGGCCGTCGTGCAGTGCCTGCTGCTACATTTCTGGATATATCATGGATATCTCCACCAGTACTCTTGAATGAAGAATTCTTCTCAAGGCCTGTAGAGTCTATCTTTGAACTTGTCCATCCGAACTCTGATAAGGAAATCAAGACCATTGCAGTTACACTTAAAACCTCGGTGGAAGCAAAGGTAAAACTGAAATCTCGTAGATTTGAGCGGTTTTCTAAGTGGTCTTCGGCTGTACAAGCGACTGCACGTCTTATTCACATTGCTCATTACTTCGCAAACAAGGATGGCACAAATCAAGTGTGTCGTAAGTGGCACATTTGTAAAGAACTCCTAACCCCGGGTTGATACAAAGGGAGGTAAGAAGGACTGGTGCTGTTGCTGCCTTCCCTTCTGAAGACAGACCTGCAAGGCAATCTGTTAAAGGGAGGTAAGAAGGACTGGTGCTGTTGCTGCCTTCCCCTCTGAAGATGGACTCACGGATCTATCTACTTCCTACCGTTCCACACTTCAAGAGCTTTTTTACAAGTATTGTAGTAATGTTTTCTTGCTTAATCTCTATTCAACCAAATCTGTACTGTTTTAGCTGGTCAAGTTATTTGTAGTGACCGTAAAAGCACTTTTTATTTTCTGGATTGAAAAACTATTCCCAAATTTGCCATTCTCAAAATAACTAGTTTCTGGTATTTGAGGCCTACTTGAAATCTATCCCAAAAAGGATATCTTACATTGAAGGTACTGATAGTGTCATTCAGAAAAACCTAAGACACATGCTAGCGTGCAGATAGAAGTCTGATTCTGTGATTAAACCTATACCTGTCACACAGCGCAAAAAAAAACAGGCCTCACATCTCTATTCAACCAAATCTGTACTGTTTTAGCTGGTCAAGTTATTTGTAGTGACCGTAAAAGCACACTTTTTGTTCTGGGTTGTAAAACTATTCCCAAATTTGCCATTCTCAAAATAACTAGTTTCTGGTATTTGAGGCCTACTTGAAATCTATCCCAAAAAGGATATCTTACATTGAAGGTACTGATAGTGTCATTCAGAAAAACCTAAGACACACGCTAGCGTGCAGATAGAAGTCTGATTCTGTGATTAAACCTATACCTGTCACACAGCGCAAAAAAACACAGGCCTCACATTTCTATTCAACCAAATCTGTACTGTTTTAGCTGGTCAAGTTATTTGTAGTGACCGTAAAAGCACACTTTTTGTTCTGGGTTGAAAAACTATTCCCAAATTTGCCATTCTCAAAATTGTGGTGAACGGGAACAATGAGGAAAACATCTAATAAGGGACGCGGACGTGGACATGGTCGTGGTGGTGTTAGTGGACCCTCTGGTGCTGGGAGAGGACGTGGCCGTTCTGCCACAGCCACACGTCCTAGTGTACCAACTACCTCAGGTCCCAGTAGCCGCCAGAATTTACAGGGATATTTGGTGGGGCCCAATGCCGTTCTAAGGATGGTAAGGCCTGAGCAGGTACAGGCATTAGTCAATTGGGTGGCCGACAGTGCATCCAGCACGTTCACATTATCTCCCACCCAGTCTTCTGCAGAAAGCGCACAGATGGCGCATGAAAACCAAGCCCATCAGTCTGTCACATCACCCCCATGCATATCATGAAAACTGTCTGAGCCTCAAGTTATGCAGCAGTCTCTTATGCTGTTTGAAGACTCTGCTGCCAGGGTTTCCCAAGGGCATCCACCTAGCCCTTCACCAGGGGTGGAAGAGATAGAATGCACTAACGCACAACCACTTATGTTTCCTGATGATGAGGACATGGGAATACCACCTCAGCACGTCTCTGATGATGACGAAACACAGGTGCCAACTGCTGCGTCTTTCTGCAGTGTGCAGAATGAACAGGAGGTCAGGGGTCAAGACTGGGTGGAAGACGATGCAGGGGACGATGAGGTCCTAGACCCCACATGGAATGAAGGTCGTGCCACTGACTTTCAGAGTTCGGAGGAAGAGGCAGTGGTGAGACCGAGCCAACAGCGTAGCAAAGGAGGGAGCAGTGGGCAAAATCAGAACACCCGCCGCCAAGAGACTCCGCCTGCTACTGACCGCCGCCATCTGGGACCGAGCACCCCAAAGGCAGCTTCAAGGAGTTCCCTGGCATGGCACTTCTTCAAACAATGTGCTGATGACAAGACCCGAGTGGTTTGCACGCTGTGCCATCAGAGCCTGAAGCGAGGCATTAACGTTCTGAACCTTAGCACAACCTGCATGACCAGGCACCTGCATGCAAAGCATGAACTGCAGTGGAGTAAACACATTAAAAACAAGGAAGTCACTCAGGCTCCCCCTGCTGCCTCTTCTGCTGCTGCCGCCTCGGCCTCTTCTGCTGCTGCCGCCGCCTCGGCCTCTTCTGCTGCCGCCGCCTCGGCCTCTTCCTCTGACTCTGGAGGAACGTTGGCACCTGCCGCCCAGCAAACATGGGATGTACCACCAACACCACCACCTGCGTCACCAAGCATCTCAACCATGTCACACGGCAGCGTTCAGCTCTCCATCTCACAAACATTTGAGAGAAAGCGTAAATTCCCACCTAGCCACCCTCGATCCCTGGCCCTGAATGCCAGCATTTCTAAACTACTGGCCTATGAAATGCTGTCATTTAGGCTGGTGGACACACACAGCTTCAAACAGCTCATGTCACTTGCTGTTCCACAGTATGTTGTTCCCAGCCGCCACTACTTCTCCAAGAGAGCCGTGCTTTCCCTGCACAAACAAGTGTCCGATAAAATCAAGTGTGCACTGCGCAACGCCATCTGTGGCAAGGTCCACCTAACCACAGATACGTGGACCAGTAAGCACGGCCAGGGACGCTATATCTCCCTAACTGCACACTGGGTAAATGTAGTGGCGGCTGGGCCCCAGGCGGAGAGCTGTTTGGCTCACGTCCTTCCACCGCCAAGGATCGCAGGGCAACATTCTTTGCCTCCTGTCTCCTCCTCCTCCTACTCAGCTTCCTCCACCACTTCTTCCACCTGCTCATCCAGTCAGCCACACACCTTCACCACCAACTTTAGCACAGCACGGGATAAACGTCAGCAGGCCATTCTGAAACTCATATGTTTGGGGGACAGGCCCCACACCGCACAGGAGTTGTGGCGGGGTATAGAACAACAGACCGACGAGTGGTTGCTGCTGGTGAGCCTCAAGCCCGGCCTGGTGGTGTGCGATAATGGGCGAAATCTCGTTGCAGCTCTAGGACTAGCCGGTTTGACGCACATCCCTTGCCTGGCGCATGTGCTGAATTTGGTGGTGCAGAAGTTCATTCGCAACTACCCCGACATGTCAGAGTTGCTGCATAAAGTGCGGGCCGTCTGTTCGCGCTTCCGGCGTTCACACCCTGCCGCTGCTCGCCTGTCTGCGCTACAGCGTAACTTCAGCCTTCCCGCTCACCGCCTCATATGCGACGTACCCACCAGGTGGAACTCCACCTTGCATATGCTGGACAGACTGTGCGAGCAGCAGCAGGCCATAGTGGAGTTTCAGCTGCAGCACGCACGGGTCAGTCGCACTGTGGATCAGACACACTTCACCACCAATGACTGGGCCTCCATGCGAGACCTGTGTGCCCTGTTGCGCTGTTTCGAGTACTCCACCAACATGGCCAGTGGCGATGACGCCGTTATCAGCGTTACAATACCACTTCTATGTCTCCTTGAGAAAACACTTAGGGCGATGATGGAAGAGGAGGTGGCCCAGGAGGAAGAGGAGGAAGAGGGGTCATTTTTAGCACTTTCAGGCCAGTCTCTTCAAAGTGACTCAGAGGGAGGTTTTTTGCAACACCAGAGGCCAGGTACAAATGTGGCCAGACAGGGCCCACTACTGGAGGATGAGGAGGACGAGGATGAGGAGGAGGTGGAGGAGGATGAGGATAAAGCATGTTCACAGCGGGGTGGCACCCAAAGCAGCTCGGGCCCATCACTGGTGCGTGGCTGGGGGGAAACACAGGACGATGACGATACGCCTCCCACAGAGGACAGCTTGTCCTTACCTCTGGGCAGCCTGGCACACATGAGCGACTACATGCTGCAGTGCCTGCGCAACGACAGCAGAGTTGCCCACATTTTAACGTGTGCGGACTACTGGGTTGCCACCCTGCTGGATCCCCGGTACAAAGACAATGTGCCCACCTTACTTCCTACACTGGAGCATGATAGGAAGATGCGCGAGTACTGAGAGCATTCCCAAATGTCACAGGGGAACCAGTGGAAGCCCAAGGCGAGGGCAGAGGAGGAGCAAGAGGTCGCCAACGCAGCTGTGTCACGCCCAGCTCCTCTGAGGGCAGGGTTAGCATGGCAGAGATGTGGAAAAGTTTTGTCAACACGCCACAGCTAAGTGCACCACCACCTGATACGGAACGTGTTAGCAGGAGGCAACATTTCACTAACATGGTGGAACAGTACCTGTGCACACCCCTCCACGTACTGACTGATGGTTCGGCCCCATTCAACTTCTGGGTCTTCAAATTGTCCACGTGGCCAGAGCTAGCCTTTTATGCCTTGTAGGTGCTGGCCTGCCCGGCGGCCAGCGTTTTGTCTGAACGTGTATTCAGCACGGCAGGGGGCATCATTACAGACAAACGCAGCCGCCTGTCTACAGCCAATGTGGACAAGCTGACGTTCATAAAAATGAACCAGGCATGGATCCCACAGGACCTGTCCATCCCTTGTGCAGATTAGATATTAACTACCTCCCCTTAACAATATATTATTCTACTCCAGGGCACTTCCTCATTCAATACTATTTTTAATTTCATTTTACCATTATATTGCGGGGCAACCCAAAGTTGAATGAACCTCTTCTCTGTCTGGGTGCCGGAGCCTAAATGTGTGACAGTGGCCTGTTCCAGTGGTGGGTGACGTGAAGCCTGATTCTCTGCTATGACATGAAGACTTATTCTGTGCTGACATGAAGCCAGATTCTCTGTTACGCGACCTCTCTCCTCTGCCTGGGTGCCTGGGCCTAAATATGTGACAGTGGCCTGTTCCAGTGGTGGGTGACGTGAAGCCTGATTCTCTGCTATGACATGAAGACTGATTCTGTGCTAACATAAGGCCAGATTCTCTGTTACAGGACCTCTCTCCTCTGTCTGAGTGCCGGGGCCTAAATGTGTGACAGTGGCCTGTTCCAGTGGTGGGTGACGTGAAGCCTGATTCTCTGCTATGACATGAAGACATATTCTGCGCTGACATAAGGCCAGATTCTCTGTTACGGGACCACTCTCCTCTGTCTGGGTGCCTGGGCCTAAATGTGTGACAGTGGCCTGTTCCAGTGGTGGGTGACGTGAAGCCTGATTCTCTGCTATGACATGAAGACTGATTCTCCGCTGACATAAGGCCAGATTCTCTGTTACGGGACCTCTCTCCTCTGCCTGGGTGCCTGGGCCTAAATGTGTGACAGTGGCCTGTTCCAGTGGTGGATGACGCGAAGCCTGATTCTCTGCTATGACATGAAGACTGATTCTGTGCTGACATGAAGCCAGATTCTCTGCTATGGCATGAAGAGACTGATTCTGTGCTGACATGAAGCCAGATTCTTTGCTATGGCATGAAGAGACTGATTCTCTGCTGATGTGAAGCCAGTCATTTTTATTTTTTAAATTTTTATTTTAATTCATTTCCCTATCCACATTTGTTTGCAGGGGATTTACCTATATGTTGCTGCCTTTTGCAGCCCTCTAGCTCTTTCCTGGGCTGTTTTACAGCCTTTTTAGTGCCCAAAAGTTCGGGTCCCTATTGACTTCAATGGGGTTCGGGACGAAGTTCGGTTCGGGTTCGGATCCCGAACCCGGACATTTCCGTGAAGTTCGGCAGAACTTCTCGAACCCGAACATCCAGGTGTTCGCTCAACTCTAGTAGTTACTAATAACATGATATTCCAGAATCAGTTACTATTAGACTGACTTACCCCATATTTAATAAGATTCAGCCCTTAGCAACCAGTCTGCATAAAACTGCAATCTCACTAGTCAGTTAAGATGGCCTCCACTGCCCTCACCCTGAGGCTAATCCCGCCTGCTCTCACTAGCCAGTAACAATAGCCCCCCAAAAGTGTCAGTAACCAGAGCCCTCCCCCTAAAGGGTTAATCTCCTGCAGCACAAGGGGGTCCTCTTACCACATGTTGCTTTCATTTATACACTGTGCAGATGGCAGATCTCCCTTCCCTGTCCCTGCGCTGTTTGAACTCTGCATTCTCCAGCTCTGCTGAGTGAGGGAGCGTCTGCCAAGCGCAGGGACAGGGAGAAGGCACTGTTATCAGCTGCTGGGGAGGACCTGGCTTTAATCATTTACTTACAGTCCCTGGCTGTCAGTAATGTGACCTTGCACGCAGCCTGCTTCTGCGTCCTCCGTCCTTCAACAGATAGACGGAACATGCCTAGCAACCCTATTTTAAGCACAGGTAAAAGCAGGCTGTACAGGGAACAAAAATGTGTAATCAAGGGGTAATTGAATACACAGTGAAAAGTTGAAATAGGGCCACCAAGGAGATATTAATCACCACAATCCAATACTCCAAAAAAAAATAATAATACGACGGTTATACTTTAATGCTCGGGGGGTTGCTGTAAATGTGCTGGGAGTTCACAATTGCATTGCAGATGCCCTTTCTCATTTGCAGTTGGAGCAGTTTTAACAGCTAGCATTGAAGGTGGACACTGAGTGGCTGCTGTGTCCAAGTTTTCTATGGGACCTGTTGGAGGAATGATAGCCAAGCTGATTCAGTCGTCCCTGAATCCTGGTACTTAGGCTGTGTATAGATGAAGCCTTGGCAGTATTGAGAACGCTGGTGTGCCATGTTCGGGGATGTCAGAGGTAATTTGGAGGTTCCCAAGTTATTGTTTTTCAGACATTGTAAAGAGGTTGGGTGGTCAGTTTTGAAATTGAATAGGTGTTTGGGGTTGGCCCTTGGGTTCTGGTTGCGGAAGATGCCATTTTTGGTGGTGTAGGCATTAAAAGGGTGAAGGCGTTTTTGGTGGGGTGAGGATTTCAGCAGGCTGGTCTCGTTTATGTTGATTTTGGATTTGTGCTTTCAGTCGGATGCGGTTTGTCTCTCGCCTTTTGAGACTTGCTTGTTTAATGTGGCGTTCTCTTTTGGCTTTTTTGTAGCACTCTGTTTGAGGAAGTTGGTGAGCAGCAGTGTTCAGTGAACCTAGAGTTTGTTTGGGGAGGATCTAGATCTTAATACTAGAAGGTACAGGACATCAGGGAGCATGTAAGTATGCTTCTTTCCCTGACAGGTCCCACTGTGTTGGGAGTGATTTAAAAAACATCTTGAAGTCATACAACCACTTTAAAGGGAATCTGTCACTACCAACCTCCTTAGCAAACTTTTTTTTCAATTACACATAGCTGAGGTTCACCTGTTTAAAACATTTTTGGTTTTGTTGATCTCAGGCTCTGTTCTTGAGTTATGTTATTTTTTTCTTAATAAATGAGGGCCAAAAGGGGTGAAGCTACTGCAGGCCCGACATGACAGGGTTTGCAGGGGAGAGCAGGAACGGAAGGGGTTAATAGGTTCAGCCTATTTTGGAGTCTGTAGTGGCCCCTCGGTGCATATGGCGGACGCGTCCCATGGCGAAGTTTATGTTTGTTTTGACGGTCCACTCGGGGCCCATTTAAAGCAGGAGGTGTGGGAAAATATCTATAAAGATGAGTATGTCAAAATATTTACCCTGCTTTCCCTTGAAAAATTTAATCTGGACAGGGGAAAGCCGGACAAGAGTAAGAAAGAGGAGGAAGAAAGGCGTCGGTATTTTTTCCAATTGGCTTCAGGCGTTTGCCATACTGGCCAGCGTTATTTTTGAGCATGCTCCACAAAATTGCTCGGCCCTTCCTTACTACATGGAATCGATAGGAGGCTCATCGGGTCTATAGTGGTGTGACCTGGCTGCGGTACAATGAGCAATTCCGGCAGCGCAAGGCAGTCCGTCCCTCTTTGCGGTGGGACCACAAGGATATCTCCTTGTGGATGCATTTGATGGTGGCTACACGAGCTCCTGCACAGCCTTTTCATTCAGGAGCCGGGGGTTCACCCTCAGGGACTGGGTCCCCGGCTAACCAGTGACCCGGCTGTTGCTGGCATTTCAATGAGGGGCATTGCCACTTCAGGGCCTCGTGTCGTTTTAAGCATGAGTGTGCGACCCGCGGCGGAACGCACGCTTAAACAAAGTGTTTCAGGCGGAACACGAGGCCTCGTCCCGGTGACTCTTCAGGAAAGATGCCGGTGAGACACGAAGCGATGCTCCAGTTTCTAAGTGATTATCCGGACAGGGACTCGGCCCAGTTTTTGGAGGAAGGTTTTCATTTCGGTTTTAAAATTCCATTTTGTGCCACCGTTTTTTTGTGTAGTCAGCTCGACAGTACCCTCATGTGGTGGCAGATAAGTTAACCAAGGAGGTGACCTTGGGACGAATGGCAGGTCCATTTCTTTACCCGCCTTGGCCCCACTTATGGGTCACTCGTTTAGGAATGGTGCCCAAAAAGGAACCGAATACATTTCGACTGATCCATCATTTGTCCTACTCTGCAGGGTTTTCCGTCAATAACGGTATTGGACAGGGGTTGAGTTCAGTAGTGTACGTCTCTTTTGACAAGGTGGTGGATTAGGTATGTCGGTGCGGGGCGGGAGCCCTCATGGCCAAGACGGATATTAAAGCGGCCTTTCGTTGGTTACCGGTGCATCCTGATAGTTTTCACCTTTTGGGTTGCATGTGGGATGACCATTTTTATGTCAATTAATGTCTGCCCATGGGTTGCTCCATTTCCTGTTCGTACTTTGAGGCGTTCAGCACTTTTCTTGAATGGGTAGTGCAAAGAGAGTCGGGTTTTCAGTCAGTGCTGCATTACTTTTATGATTTCCTTTGTATAGGCCCTGCTGCATCTCGTCAATGTTCTCTATTGCTTCATACTGTCGAACAGGTGGAGCACCGTTTTGAGGTTCCTTTGGCCACCGACAAAACCGTTGGTCCAGTGATGGTTCTTTTCTTTTTGGGTATTGAGTTCGATTCCGTTGCCATGGAATGCCAGGGCAGTTACCTCTAGACAAGTTAACAGAATTGCATAACCTAGCTCATGACCTATTGGGGATGCTGAAAGTTTGCATGTGACAACTTCAATTGTTGTTGGGAAAGTTAAACTTTGCATGTCGCATTATACCGATGGGGCGGGTTTGTTGTCGACGGTTAGCACTGGCTACATCAGGGATCTGGAGCCCCTTACATTTCATCCGTTTAAATGTTGATCACAAGGCAGATCTTTGGGTTTGAGCAAAGTTTTTCTTTTTGTTTAACAGTCGGTCAGTGTGGTGGTCAGACTGACCAGATAGCGTCGATTTTAGAATTATTTACAGATGTCACTGGGCGTTTTGATTTGGTGATTACTTGTAGGGTCAGTGGATGACAGGTGTTTGGCCATCTCAATGGCATGCTGCGGGACTTACTCATAATCTGACTCTGTTGGAACTGTATCCAATAATAGTGGCTTTAGAGGTTTGGGGATCGCATTTTCAGAACAGGCGTGTTCGTTTTTGCTGTGATAATCTGTCAGTGCTACAGGCCATTAACAGTATTTCGTCATCTTTGCCCCAGTAGTCAATTTTTTACGCAACCTGGTTCTGCGAGGGTTGGAGTTTAATGCTGGGATGTGTGTTTGTCGTGTTCCTGGAATTTCAAACTCCATTGCTGACTTCTTGTCTCGATTACAGTGGGATCGTTTTCGCATGCTGGCACCAGAGGTGGTGCAGCATGGAATTCCCTGCCTGGAACATCTTTGGACCCTGGCATTCGGGTCGCCTTTGCCTTGTCGTGCACTGAGTGATTTGATGAGGTGCTCTTATCAGATAGTTTGGAGAGAATGGTTACTTTTCTGTGGTCGGTTAGCTTATGATGGAGTTAGTGGGGATTGTTGCTGTTTTTCACTGGTTCTGCCTACGAGACGGGTTCCTGTATATCGTAACGGATAGCGGGTTTAGCTTACTGGGTTAAACTTAAAATTTTCCTGATTATCTCAAAGGAATTTGTGGTGATTCAAGCTTTAAAGGGCTACCGCAAGTCTGTGGCTTCTCTGGATGGTTGTCATCCGGTTTCTTTTGATGTGTTAGTGGCCCCAGTCTCGGATTTACAGTATGTTTGCGTTTCCGTTTACGAGTGCCTACTTTTCGCATCAGCGTCTCATGATGGCATACAACGGACGGATCTTTCTTGTCACGCGGATTGAGTGTTGTGTTGGTTGCGAAAATCTAAGTCCGATCAGCAGGGAAGGGGGCGTATGACTGAGCTGTTTGCTATCGATGGTTTGGACGTCTGTCCTGTGCGACGTGTCCGGGAGTTTTTGGCAGTCTGGCCGCACCTCCATGGGGGTTCCTTGTTATTGCATGATGACAGTAGGGCCCTTTCCCGTTTTCACTTTGTGGCGGTCTTTAAAAAGGTTATTACTAGGCAAGGTCTGAATGTTAGGGAGTATGCTTCTCATTCATTCAGGATTGGGGCTACCACGGAAGCAGCTAGATGGGGTTTGTCCGATGGGCTTGTTCGCAGGATTGGTAGGTGGGAGTCTGGGAGATTCCGGTCCTATGTGCGTCTGGCTAGTTTGTAAAATTTGCATATTCTGTTCCTGGGTTTTAATTTTTTCCTTTTTCTTCTTTTTGCCTCTGGAATTTGTCTAATTTGTCTAGTTTGGATCGTGGGCCACTCCTATGTCTGTTGGGGGACCTTGTGTGCCGATGTACCCGTAGATGGCAGGCAGCTTGGTTTCCCTAGGAGTGAGGTGAGCCTGTGCTGGATCGGAGTGCGAGGCTTGTTATGGGGTGAAGTGCTTCCAGAGTTGCATTGTTACTCCCGGTTAGACAGGGCGCCTGATTTCTTGGTTTTACATGCTAGGGGGAATGACCTCGGCGTTTGGTCTTCCAGGCAGCTGATCTGGGATATTAAGTTTGATATCCTGAGATAGTTATCCCTGTTTCCTGGTATTTTGTTGGTATGGTCGGAAATGGTGGCCCATTTGCAGTGGAGGTATGCTTGTTCAGGTACGCCCTTCCTCTTGTTACATGGCTTGTGGTTGTGGATCTTTTGTTTATATTTGTGTAGCACTTTTGTCACGGCTGCTGACGAGGAGGAGGTCATGCATTGAACAGATTGAGGTGGTAGTTGGGGAACCATTGGAGAGATGGCACTCCCCAACGAGTGGTGTAAGGGATCGGTTTCCGGATACCGGAAGTTATCATCTCCGAGTCGGTGTGTTGCGACTGGGGATGTCAGGGCAACCATGACCTCCTCTCCTGACAACCTGTCTAGGTTTTAACATGTTTCATGATGTTTATAACATGTTTGTTAATAAAGAGGCTGCTGTGGCAAACCTTTTCCATTGTCACACGGTGTCAAGACTGGTTATTTTACAGTTATATAGATGCTTCCGCTCTGCAATACCCTAGTCATGCAAATGATGCCTTTGGTGCAATGAGGGAAGAACGTCACAGTATCTCTCCTGACTCTCCCAACTAAGTACATGTTCATTTAGGCTGAAAGTGTATGTGTTAAAGTGATCCTTGGCTATCAAAAAATACAACTAGCGTTACAGGGAAATCTAGCAACAAAACAGAGGAAATAAACCCCAAAGTAATAGGGATTTTTCAGAGGGGTAGAGTCGGGCAGAGATGGGTGATGATCCTAGTGTGCCCCTACTTGACCTGAACTAAGCTAAATGTCCAGTTTAGTTTGCGCACCCGTCCTGAAAGGGGCAAACCCTCTGGACCATCCCTAATGAATAGCTATGATACCCTATTGCACCCATAATGCAGGTAGGTCAGGCTCTGCGTTGGGCTGTAAACTATAGAAATGGGGATTCCAGATGAAACAACGAGATTGTTCCCGACATGTTTCTGTTGGATTGTTGGTCCAATTTCATCAGGGGATACAAATGAGACTAATGGCCTCAATGCTAGTAAGCAAGAGAATCCACCTAAGTGCTTTAGGTGGACTGAACAGCAGATGCTATCACCTAAGAGCATATGGCTATCTAAAGGGATGCATGGCTAAGTGCTGTGTGAGCACTGTATTGCAATGGAAACTACAAACACAGCGTCCCATGTGCAGTCTTAAATGCTTGACTGGCAGCACAGGTCTGCCTACTGGAAATGTGTCATTTGACATCAATTCCGCCCTCAGTTGCTGCCCACAGGAACTGATGTAATGATGTCACTTCCGCCCAAGCAGTCATAAATTCAGTGCTGTGTAGGACTATGTTACTATTGATAGGGGCTGGGCTGCAGGCGTGGAAAAGAGTGGGTCATGTGTGCAAGAGCACACCCCTTGGCGATGCTATTAGCAGCTGCAAAGCATTTATGTAGCCATGAAAACAAACAAAAGGTGCAATCGCTATGAATCGCTAGGGGTTACAGAGTGGCAGTAGTTTAAGTGAAACAAAAGGAGACAAAAGAATAGGCAGTGAGACTGGTAGATGTGCTAGGAAAGGTTTGCAATTTAGCAGGACCTGAAAGAGCTATGTACTGTAGATCATGAACAGCTACAATCTAAATGCATCAAAAGAAGTATATAGGTTTCATGCGGATTCAATTACATTATGGCACAGTATTGCATCAGAACTGAATGCACAAATATTGCAGTATGGGATAACACTACGGGATGTACATGAACAACCTGCGGCTCTCCAGCTGTTGTAAAACTACAACTCCCACCATGCCCTGCTGTACGCTGATAGCTGTAGGCAGACTGGGCATGATGAGAGTTGTAGTTTTACAACAGCTGGAGTATGAGACGTTTTATGAGGCTGCGGTCCCTTCCAAAGGAAACCTGCTGGTGTTGAGAGATCACCTCTTTTAGATCTTGGTCTAGCCTCACTTTAGGTCTCCCAGTGTCATGGCAGAATTTTCCTCACCACAGTCGCTGCCTCATCATACACTCACCTTAAGAATTATTAGGAACACCATACTAATACGGTGTTGGACCCCCTTTTGCCTTCAGAACTGCCTTAATTCTACGTGGCATTGATTCAACAAGGTGCTGATAGCATTCTTTAGAAATGTTGGCCCATATTGATAGGATAGCATCTTGCAGTTGATGGAGATTTGAGGGATGCACATCCAGGGCACGAAGCTCCCGTTCCACCACATCCCAAAGATGCTCTATTGGGTTGAGATCTGGTGACTGTGGGGGCCATTTTAGTACAGTGAACTCATTGTCATGTTCAAGAAACCAATTTGAAATGATTCGAGCTTTGTGACATGGTGTATTATCCTGCTGGAAGTAGCCATCAGAGGATGGATACATGTTCTCATTCTGTTTACGCCAAATTCGGACTCGACCATTTGAATGTCTCAACAGAAATCGTGACTCATCAGACCAGGCAACATTTTTCCAGTCTTCAACAGTCCAATTTTGGTGAGCTCGTGCAAATTGTAGCCTCTTTTTCCTATTTGTAGTGGAGATGAGTGGTACCCAGTGGGGTATTCTGCTGTTGTAGCCCATCCGCCTCAAGGTTGTGCGTGTTGTGGCTTCACAAATGCTTTGCTGCATACCTCGGTTGTAACGAGTGGTTATTTCAGTCAACGTTGCTCTTCTATCAGCTTGAATCAGTCGGCCCATTCTCCTCTGACCTCTAGCATCCACAAGGCATTTTTGCCCACAGGACTGCCGCATACTGGATGTTTTTCCCTTTTCACACCATTCTTTGTAAACCCTAGAAATGGTTGTGCGTGAAAATCCCAGTAACTGAGCAGATTGTGAAATACTCAGACTGGACCGTCTGGCACCAACAACCATGCCACGCTCAAAATTGCTTAAATCACCTTTCTTTCCCATTCTGACATTCAGTTTGGAGTTCAGGAGATTGTCTTGACCAGGAGCACACCCCTAAATGCATTGAAGCAACTGCCATGTGATTGGTTGACTAGATAATTGCATTAATGAGAAATAGAACAGGTGTTCCTAATAATTATTTAGGTGAGTGTAGTTAGATATGAGTCGGATGACCACAGCTATCGTTGAGTGAAGCCCATAGTTTGTCACATCTGTACCAGGTTCACCAGATCTATAAAACTCCTCAGTTCCTATTTGATATCGGACTCCACTCGGATTCTAAATTATCCTGGTGTGGTTGGAGGGGCGGCTATGCTGCTTATGCTGTGGTCATGCTCAGCTCTTGAGGGCTTTAGGTGCTCCGTGGTACAACTTATTAACTCTCTTTGTATGCTGTTACACTGGATATGACCCCCTTTTTATGTGTATTGAGTTATGTGGAGGACCTGCCAATCACCAAGCCCAGTAAGGTAGCAGGGGACGGAATGCTATACATGGCATGTAAATTAATTGCCCGGCATTAGCTAGACGAGTGCAGTCTTAGTAGAACTGAATACATAGCCAAGATTAACTGGCTACTTAAAGGGGTTGTCCCACAAAAAATATTCTACAATTTTCAAATCAGCTCGGAATACTTACATGCATGTAATTTAACATTTTGTATAGCAACTGAGTTATTCTATATAATGTATCTATATAGTACCACTTGCTCTTTGTTCTTTTTCTTATTTCTTTGTCCTGTTCACTGAGAAGACCGCACATTCTCAGTTTCATCCTTCAACTGCCTCCAGAGCTGTGATAGGGAGAGCTGAGACACGCCCCCTGAGATGCAGCAGAAAAGACACTCCCCTTGAGCTGCCAGCTTGATATAAATCTAACAGAGCAATGAATGGGAGATCTTTGGATCCATGTTGGGTACAGGGCTGGTCCTAGCTTTGTTAGAAAAATATTGGCATGTACTATATGGTATCTGATTTTAATTTTTTACATTATTCATGGGATAAACCCTTTAACTTGGAGCAAGGGGTTTATAGGAAGAGGGGGGCCCTAGATAAATTTGAGGAAATTTGGGTTCCTTGGATCGATACTGCTTCTGGATTGGCATCCCGGGATCTTCAGAGATATTGCCGGGTGTGATTGGTATTGACAATGGCGCTTTTGACTTATACCAAGGATGAGCTTGTGATTGGTTCGGTGGTTGGCAGTCCTCTAATTAGCTCTGTTTCTACAATGCTTTTTCTCGGTGGATGCGAGCTGAGCCAGACACCTAATGAAACCATCACTGTACATTCCTATTTCCTGTGTACTGGGGGGATGTGCGGATGGGAGGTGCATATGTACTAATTATCACTGTGGTGGCAACAATACAGTATGGGGCTATAGCGGATAGAGAGCATCTGTTGGACATTGTGAGGGGGGGAGGGGGAGACTGGGATTTTGGGGGGGGGGGTTTCTGTTATTAAAATTTATCACATTTATCACAAAAAAAAAAGAAGCCCGGGAACATAAGATCACCTATAATGCATGCAGACAGCAAATCAGCAGCTAGCTAGCCCCTGTCATGTCACAGAGATGTGACAAGTGCTAGGGACGCTGTTCAATAAGCCTTTAATTGTTGAATATTGGATAGGGAGAGTGCAGGGACAGGGTAGGGGAGATCGTAGGCAGAGTTTTTACACACTGTAGGGTAAGCATAAGGAGAGCATAGGGAGACTGCAGGCTCTCTAATCTGAAGCTGAAGGGATTCATAGGAGACAGCCGACTTGACATCAATCTCTGTGTAGGGCACATAGCTATCTAATTGAACAGTGTCCACCTGGTTTAATAGATAAGCAATTCCATTAGGCCTTGATTCTCAAATTGGGGTGAATAAGCTGTGTAAGTTAACTGTTCCTTCTGTTTTGTTGAAAGTATATGTGTTATCAAAGGGTAAAGAGGAGAAAGTCACTGCCCGACACTTGTGGTTGATCGGTCAAAAAAATGTATTTTACTCGATCCTTCCCCTTCCGATATCACCTGGTGTGGAAGAGTTCAGGGCTTCTCATACAAATTAAACTGTGGGTCAAATCTGCTGTTCTCTTTGGGTTTGGAAAACAATACATTAATGTGCAAGAGAGCCTGTAAGGTGAACTGAATTTATCTTTCTTTTAGGTTCTTTCAAGCTTCTGATATACATGTTTGCTGGAGGCTTAATCTTGATAGCAACCTTTGTACTCATACAAGCTCTTGTCCGAGTTTACATCTCACGAAATGGTAAGTTGCAGTAGTCTGATACTAAAGGTGTCCATCCACCTAGTCAATGATCATTTTGGAGACGCGGCCATACACATTTTAGCCCATATTGGCAGAATGGCAGATAGATTATTTCAACTTGCACATACATGCTCAATGCCACCTGTCTATTAACGAACAGTCTTTCTGGGAATGTTCTTTCAAAGAACTGTTTTTTGTCCAGCTATCATATGTAAACGTTACTGCAGCCAATTTCTTTCATGATGATGATACTATGACATCAGTCAGCTAAAACGATCGTCCATTGTTAAATGTTATTTGAAGAACAATCATTTTGATTGCAATTGTCCATTTTGGAGGACTTTAGACTAATAGGTACCTTTAGGCTGGCTACACACATTAACCTCTGCATATACATGTTTGCGTGGTTCAGTTTCATTTGTTGCTTAACAATGATTTGCATTTATTTCCTAGGAGAAAGTCCCATGGTGGAGCTTCCTGTAAGTTTTTGTGAATCAGTATTGCAGATTATAGAAGCAATCAAAATTTATTTAAAGGGGTTGTAACAAGTTTTTATTTTACAATTTTTTTTATAAGTATCTGAATGATAGGGGTCTGACTTCTGGAATCCCCACTGATCATGAAAATGGGGGTCTGGTTTCCCTGTAAGGTCGCACTTGTGTGCTGCGCTCTCATTCTCTGTAGGTCTACCTAACATACCCAAGTACAGGGAGGGGGGCACTTCCTTGTGTGAAACATTTTGGGTTCTATGGCCACAGGTTCTCTGTTGTTTTGGCAGAAGCAAGGCTATGTGCTACAGCTGAGCTCCTTATGGGTACAATTATAGATTTTGCTGTCTCTCAGCAGGATTAAAGGCAATCTGTCAACATGTACCTATAACTAAACTAAAACCACCAGCCTCTGCAGATAGCATATTCTAATGATATTTGTCCCATCTGGACAGGTGCCGCTAATCTGGAGTAAAAAAGCCTTTTTTATGCCATGTTAATTAGCCCCTTGGACCAGGACATTGTTGTTGCAACTTGCTTCACTCGGTGGCTCTGCTCAATTGCCCCCACTGCTTTAACTGACAGGGCCAGGCAGTGCAGACGTACTCACGCCTGGCCCTGAAGCCTCGTGGCAATGCGTTCGGCTCATGCTCAGTACATAGTTCGAGATCAACAGTCAGATGGACGTGCACTGAACGCACTGCCACGAGACTCAAAGTGCAAAAAGTTGCAATGGAAACACACTTGTTGCACCTGCAGTGACCCAGCTGATCACTGCTAAAGAGTTAAATATTGTTATTTATTGCCTAAGCATTCTTTAGGTAAAGTCTTCTCTTTTTACTTGTGCAATGTAAATCCTTAATGGTTGTGTATGGACAACAAATAGTTAAATGAAAGCTTTTAAGTGCAATTGAGTGATGAGCTGGTCCACTCCCTGGTTAGAGAATGTTTTGCTAGAAGAAGGATGTTTGTGTGAGAGCTCCTGATACCTAGGCCTAGTCCAGAGAAACATCATCCCTGAGAATGAAAGCTGCCAGAGAAACAGCTGAACTGAAGGACTACCAGTGAGAGAAAGAGAACAGATATTTCTTGATGGTTGTGGTTATTTAGGAAGATTGCAAAGTGTACCTGGAGAGAGAATGTCCCAAGTGAAGAAAGGTTTTGCTCTCCAACCACTGCACATGCAGGCTGGGGAGCGCTAGCGGAAGAAGAATTAGCAACAATAAGGATTACAAACAACCTCATTGCCACCATTGAGGGCTAGCATGCTGCACACCAAGGGGCTAATTTGCATAACAAAAAAGGCTTTTTTCTCTCCATATTGGCGCTACATATTGATATGGGACAAATATCATTAGGATATGCTGACAGGCACCTGTGACGGACCCCCAGTACTCAGGATGAGTATGTCCGCCTCTGTATCCTTCCTTGCTCAGGAGATATCGCAAACTGCTGACCTTTTGCTCCCAGTTTCCCCAGTCACTGGTTGAGACTCAGTGTAGGTGAAACAAAGTCTGCTTTATTGAGCAACTGCACAAACTTATATACAGAAAGTGATCAGATAAAACTAAAATCCCATCACATCCCCCTACCCCTCCCCAGACATTCTGTCTGCACCACACCACAGGGGTCCGCCTGCTAAAATAGCTCCAGACAGCCCTACAGGAGCCTGGCCAGAATGTCATTGTTCGGAGCTCCTTCCGAGTACAATGGAAGATAACGGCAAGGGGGGTGGGGGGGAAAGCGTTTGCTGACAGTCTTTTGCTAAAAAAGTTACACAGTATAACATAATTACACATAATTCAATACCAATACACATTTAACTCAAACTGATGACCATGTCATCACATAGCACCCATGTACAGAGTTTGATGGTTTTAGTTACAGGTATGTGGTGACAGATTCCCTTTAGGCATTTTTCAGCAATGGATATATCTGTCACAGATCTTCAAGGGGTCAGGACTAACCAATACATACATTATTCTATGTCTAACACATATTTATTTGTATCTAATCTATTAGTAATGAATAAAAAATATTTTTAAACCATGAAACGTTTTCTTTTTGTCTCCGTAAAGGTGCCAGAGTCTAATGTGTGTTCAGTCCACAGTCTGAAGACTACAGTACCACCATTTTCTTGTCCCTCTGCATTACAAGAGATAGAATTGCAACATTTGTACTCAGAAATTGAAATGCCTATTGTAAAGGCACCTCCACCTATTATAACTTGTTATGCCAAAGCAAAAGCAATCGATCCTGTACCTCCTATTTATCAAACAGACTTGACAACCCATGCAAGAAATTAAGGAATCTTTGTAAAATCTCAATACACCTAATAGTGGCAAGTCAAACTTTCTCTGGAATTTTTTAGAAATCTTCAATACTGTATGTCATTAAAACAAAAAATTGAAGTTGTTAAGTAAATAAAATTTTTAAGGTTGGCGATTCTCATTATTCATATATATAAATGATTTCTGCCAGCTTGATATTTGGATTAAAGGGTTATATTGTGAAGACACTCATTAGCATGTGCCCTATAAAGGTATGTCGGTGTAATGGTTACCTCTCCCAAAAAGCAACTCTATGAGCCAGAATCATTAGCAATGAGCAGTTCTGGCAGACGCAGCTGCGATGTAACAGTAAATTCCCCCTGTGGCAGATGATGCAGGTGAAATGGCTGGCTATATAGGCTACAATTAGAAAATGGATATCTTGATGAGACAACTGTGTGTGCTCATACAGAGTGAATGAAGGTCGGTTGATTTACTTGAAACTAAAATTGATGTGATCCATGTTTCACTGTTGCTATGTTTTAACCTGCTGTAGACTCCATTTACCTCTTGTTCTGTAAACACGGTGCCATTGCTGAATGTATCCAAAAGACCCCATTCAATCAACTTTTGTCATATGCAGGCCAGTATGCATTGACATACAGTACCTTTTTTTATTTACTGTATAGGAAGTATAGTCTGCTGTGCTTCTCTGTACAGAGGGACACACCAAATTAAAGATTTTTTCTTTTTAAGATGGGAGGAAATGGGCCTATACAGTGCGCTATGTCATAGTCTACCACTGGAGGTATACAGCAGGGAACTATCAGGAACTAGTGTTGAGCGAATCAAATTGAAGGGAATTTTATCTGAAGTTTAGGAAAAATTTGATTTGCCACAAATCTGAATTTCCTTGAGCTTCTGTGTAACAAATCAACTTTTCCTAAAATGGTGGCTGAAAAGTTTTGAAAAAATGCTGACTCTTCAGCCTTAGTAACTACGAGATGGTCCCCTGAAAACACTATGGTTGCAGCAGCCACAAGTGAAAATTGTTCTCTTATAATAACCAATCAAATGTATTTTCTCCCCCTTACTCCTGACCAGATCTGAGTGCAAAGTTCAATTCTGCTTTCCAGATGATTTATAAGTCAGCTTCCTCATAGTTGGTCCCTCATAGTTTAGTCAAGGTTTGGCCTTCTCTGATGAAGTGAGGGAGTGGAGCTGTGTCACTCTAATACTGAGAGACTCTTCTGTTTTGACTGAAATGCATAAAGTAGGCTGCATAGGTCGAACTCACAAACAGTCCTCAGGATCATCCCATAATATGCAAACAAAATGAGACAGGTCTCATGGACATGTCCCCAATATAGCCTTTTCTGTGAGGTTTGGTGCATCTTTCTGGATTCACAGAAGTAAGGGAGTATAGATGTTTTACTGTAATACTGAGGGAATCCTCTGTTTTCTTATGATATGAATCCTCTGAGGGGTCTCTGAGGTCTTAAGAAGGATAGTTATACAGTAGATATCTATGAGTCTGAAAAGAGATTTTAAACAATTTTTATTCAATTGTAAACTCATCATTTTATTGAGCAGCAGGTCATCTACCAACAGAAATTTCAAACTGTATATAAAGTATATTATGTCTGGCCTTAAAGGAGTACAGAAAAGTGATCAGTGTTTTATCCAAATAATACCACAGAAATCTTGCTGAAACAAGAACTCTTTACTCAGTACCATGCCTTGGGTAACACATGAACACTTGCTCTCAATATGAGACAAACAGATCTCCAGTGTCCGCTCTGCCAGCAGCCTCTCTACTTCGACTACAGCTTTTCTGACACTCCTATGGCTGTCAACCTCGCTGACTACAGTTCTAACCCACAGCTGTTGCTCTATATCAGTGGTGGGGAACCGTTTAGAGGCAGAGTGCTCAAACTGCAACCCAAAACCCACTTATTTATTGCAAAGTGCCAACACTGTAATACTACAGTCCAATATAGTATATCTTCCATGTACTTTATCATTTATCTATAATAGCCTACCTAAGGCATATTGGTATACCATCGACTTTTTCCAGGGTGCGGGTGCCCACAGAAAGGGCTCTGAGTGCCTATTCTGACACCCGTGCCATAGGTTCACCACCACTGCTCTATGTACTGTGGATCAGGACTCCACATACAACCCAGGTGCCTAAACTCTCTAAAATGACGCTGGCTGCTTTTATGGCAACTTTTTCTGCACAGCAGGTAATGTACCAGCCACTTGTGTCACCGCTTGTGTCCCAAAAGGGGCCAAGCAACAACATCTAGTGGCTGGACTGAACCAATGCTTCTAAAGTGGAACATTGTGCCGCTGAACAAGAGGAATCAGCCAGTAGTGATGGACGAACATCAGCTGGGACGGTTCGCGAACGCGATCAAATGTTCGCGAACCACAAGTTCGTGGCAGACCCCATTCACTTTAATGGCAGGCGAACCTGAAAAACCTTCAGCTCATATTTGCAGCCACCTAATAATTACAAGAAGTGCACAAATCATCCCACAACATGGACAGTGACATACCAGAGATGGATCAATGGCAAAAATTCCCCAAAAAAATATGTATTTTAATCAGGGGCCATTTTTATGCGTCTTAAATTGAAACTCTCAAAAATGTGCCATGCTGGAGCCTTGAAAAATTATATTTTAGGCCATGGGAGTACAGGCCCCAAACATTAGGCATTCACTGGACAGAAAACATCAAGTGATTATGTGGCTGGAGGTAAATTAGACGGTCTTTAGATATCAATTTTGCTGCAGGCCAGTGGAGTAAAGGCCCCAAAAATTATTCATTCAATATACAGAAAATAACAAGCTTTGTCTTCTTCTCATTGTCTTTCGTTAGTAGAGGCCTAAGTATGGCAGGCAGGTTCCCCCAGAAGTATCTTGCTGGATGAGCACCCATACTGCACTTGCATCAATCTTGACAGGATTCGGCTCCAGGTGGAGAGCAATTGTTTTTTTTGGAATGCTTTCTCCATCTCAACACCACGTCGTTGAATAAACAGAAGACTGGCCGATTCTCTCCTGTCTTACGCCAACATTTAATTTTTATTATTACATTTTTAAATATTTTAACATTCATTTTATTAAACCAAAACTTGATTAAAATTATGAGAAAGTATACTTAAATTTGCCAAAACTGGCCAAATAACTCAAGTATGAATTCTGCCTTATAGGTCGATGTTAGTGTGAAGAAGAAGTGCATTCCTTTTACACCCTTGTCAGCTGATTCCACATAGAAGTCTACAGAACCTGTTCTATTACACAATTATACAAGTAGAGCCCCCCTGACAGAGTGGAGAGGATGTCAGCAGTAAGTTTGTGTTGACGTCACTGATTAATTTTCCCTTCCTCTGATCCGTCAAAACAATAACCCACAAAAAACGGATCCTGTCTTTGGATCCTGTCACTCGGTCAGCATTTGCTCAGTATTGCTAATGCCAATAAAAACAAGAGTGGATCTAAAACAGAGATGACACGTGAATGGAATATTTGCATGTCTTCTGTGTTTTGTACCCACTCCTGCTTTTGTCTACCAAATCACAAGCCAATTCTGATGGGACCATACAGGCCTTACAGCTGCTACACAGACAGGATCTGTTGTGCGTCTCATTTTTCGTTCCTTCTGACAGATCAAAAGAAAGGTCAAATAAATGATGACGTCAGCCAGGCCGAAAGCCAAAATAGTGGCCCAGTGATGAAGTGGGGAGGGTGTGAACAGCATGAAGTCCACAGAGTGTCCCTATGACAGAGTGGTGAGGTGCAAGCAGCATGAGACCACACAGTGGCCCAATGACAAAGTCTGGAGGTGGCGGCAGCATCAGAATGCCACAGAGTGGCACAATGACAGTGTGGAGGTGGCAGCAGTATGAGAAGGCCAATAAGTGGCACAATCACAGAGTATGTAGTTGGCAGCAATATGTTGAGGCCAGGGAGTGGCCAGGTTACATAGTGTAGAAATGGCAGCAGCAGCATGATACAACAGAGTGGCATGGTGACATAGTGTAGATATGGCAGCACCAGGAGGCCACAGAAAGGCAAGGTGACATAGTGTGGACATGGCATCATCAGTAGGCCACAGAGTGGCAAGGTGACAGTGTGGAGGTGGGTGGCAATACTAGTACTCGCTGAAGATGATGGGTGAAAGAAGGAGCACTTGGCATCAGATGTTTGGCATCAGGCGAGTAACAGCATCAGAAGAGTAGCTGAGACAGGTAGCCAGAAGAAAACAGTCTCTTGTCAAAATGTTGGTGTGGCATCATGGATGATCTAGTCTGATGCATCAGGCATGGTGTGTTGAAATCCTGGCTGATCCATGCCTGATTCATCTTGATGCAGTGTCCCACTATGTGCTATATGTGGGCACTTTAAACTCTTGCTAAATGTCATATCAAATGTATTGTGGTATCATGCTGTAGTTCTCTTTAACAGGCAGGCAGTATCATTTACCTTTATTCGCTCCTAGGTGGTGTAGGAACCACTTAGATATATAACTAAGGGGGAGGGTGTGTGTGTGCAAAGTTAGTGTGTCCGATGTTAATGAAGAGATGAGAAAGTTAATGGAGGAGGTGGAAATTTTTATTTCCACCAAAATAATTAAGAAAAGATTTTACCGCATATAAGTGCAGCGCTTAACGCCAAATTTTTCTTTATTGAAGAAAATTTTCATTTTACAAAAAAGTCTTAAGAAACAATAGACATAGTATCAAAACAACTTATCAGGTACATTGCATGATGGTATTACAAATCAAGGAAAATGTCTAGTAAGGACAGGCTTATAAGAATCAGGGTGAAAAATGTACCTATTTCAAAGGTGATCTGCTCAAAGAAGGGTTCTGAGTATAAATATTACACCATTAGTAGTTCCTAAAAGAAGACCAAGGTAGCCAACATTTCCTAAATGTGATTATTCTGTTATTTTCCCATGAGGCTATTTCCTCAAATCTATAGAGTTGGTCTATTTTAGATAGCCATTGGGGTATGGGAGGAGTTTCCTCAGATAACCAGTAGCGGGGTATCAAGAGACGAGCTGCATCTAGAAGGTGGTTGAACAGTGGTGGGATAACCTCCGTTGTATTGGGAGTGTGGGTCCCTAAAAGTGCTAGTTGTGGTGACATTGGGATAGTTGAGTGACATATCTTGTTACATCTTTCAAATATTTCTGACCACCATGTTTTGATTCGAGGGCAGGTCCACCAGATATGAAAGTATGAACCTTTGTCGTTACCGCACCTCCAACACATATCTGAACTATCTGTGTTATATCTACAAGTTATGTCTGGAGTTTTATACCATCTTGTTAAAATCTTGTAGGCATTTTCCTGTATTCAGACACATCTTGACGCTTTATGAGGTCTCAAAAGCATTTTTGAAGTTACTGTCTGGGTAAAGGAGGTCTCAAGATCTTTCTCCCAGAGACTTATAAATGCAGGCTTTGGCATGAGAATAGGGGTACATAGGTTTTTATATATCAGGGAGATCAGTTTAGGTTGTGGGTCAGACCTTGATAACAAGCTCTCAAACCAAGTAAATGGGCGTATTAAGGAACTTTTTGTTATATGTTTGGAGATAAAGGAACGTAAAAAGGAAATTAAAGGGGGTGAAAATTTACATTCGGGAAAGAGCTGAGATATACGTATAGGTTCCAACAACTTCCCGCTGTTATCAAAAAGGGACACTACTGGATATGTTGAGTATCTTATAGATGCAGGTAGGCTACCTGATATGGCGTTGGGTGCAAACGCTAAAATATCTCTGACTTGGAGTAGAGGGGAGGACAACGGAAAAGCATGTTGAGAGGATTGAAACCATTCCCAGCCTCTCAGGGTAGATTTGATTATAGGATTAAAGGATTTGACCGGATTCGCGGGATATAAGTTCCCTCTAGAAGTCCTCTGAAAGGGAGGCAAAAATGCGATTGTTCAAGGTCAACCCAAGGCTCACCCAGTGTTCCTTTAACCCAGCCCACCAATCTAGCCAGGAGAACTGCGTTATTGTATAGCTCAGGGTTGGCCATCCCTATCCCACCAAAGAGCTTAGGTTTGCTTAAGGTAGCAAACGCTACACGTGCTCTTTTCCCTGCCCAAATAAATGACCTAATCATTTAGTTCGCTGTTTTGTAGAATTACTTTGGCACTGGAATTGGTAGAACCTGTTGAAGGTAGGTCAATCTGGGTATTATAAGGGAAGTTACTATGTTCTTCCTACCAAACCAAGACAGCATAGAGTTTTTAAGTGAGGAAAGTTGATCTTTAACCACTTCAGCCCCCCTAGCTTAAACACCCTTAATGACCAGGCCACTTTTTACACTTCTGCACTACACTACTTTCACGGTTTATTGCTCGGTCATGCAACTTACCACCCAAATGAATTTTACCTCCTTTTCTTCTCACTAATAGAGCTTTCCTTTGGTGGTATTTCATTGCTGCTGACATTTTAACTTTTTTTGTTATTAATCGAAATTTAACGAAATTTTTGCAAAAAAATGACATTTTTCACTTTCAGTTGTAATTTTTTTTTTTTAAAACGACATCCATATATAAATGTTTCTCTAAATTTATTGTTCTACATGTCTTTGATAAAAAAAAAATGTTTGGGTAAAAAAATAATGGTTTGGGTAAAAGTTATAGCGTTTACAAAATATGGTACAAAAATGTGAATTTCTGCTTTTTGAAGCAGCTTTGACTTTCTGAGCACCTGTCATGTTTCCTGAGGTTCTACAATGGCCAGACAGTAAAAACACCCCACAAATGACCCCATTTCAGAAAGTAGACACCCTAAGGTATTCGCTGATGGGCATAGTGAGTTCATAGAACTTTTTATTTTTTGTCACAAGTTAGCGGAAAATGATTTTTTTTTAATTAATTTTTTTCCTTACAAAGTCTCATATTCCACTAACTTGTGACAAAAAATAAAAACTTTCATGAACTCACTATGCCCATCACGAAATACCTTGGGGTGTCTTCTTTCCAAAATGGGGTCACTTGTGGGGTAGTTATACTGCCCTGGCATTCTAGGGGCCCTAATATGTGGTAAGTAGTTTGAAATCAAAATGTGTAAAAAATGACCTGTGAAATCCTAAAGGTGCTCTTTGGAATGTGGGCCCCTTTGCCCACCTAGGCTGCAAAAAAGTGTCACACATCTAGTATCGCCGTACTCAGGAGAAGTTGGGCAATGTGTTTTGGGGTGTCATTTTACATATACCCATGCTGGGTGAGAGAAATATCTCGGCAAAAGACAACTTTTCCAATTTTTTTATACAAAGTTGGCATTTGACCGAGATATTTCTCTCACCCAGCATGGGTATATGTAAAATGACACACCAAAACACATTGCCCAACTTCTCCTGAGTACGGCGATACCAGATGTGTGACACTTTTTTGCAGCCTAGGTGGGCAAAGGGGCACACATTCCAAAGAGCACCTTTAGGATTTCACAGGTCATTTTTTACACATTTTGATTTCAAACTACTTACCACACATTAGGGCCCCTAGAATGCCAGGGCAGTATAACTACCCCACAAGTGACCCCATTTTGGAAAGAAGACACCCAAAGATATTTCGTGATGGGCATAGTGAGTTCATGGAAGTTTTTATTTTTTGTCACAAGTTAGTGGAATATGAGACTCTGTAATAAAAAAAAAAATCATCATTTTCCGCTAACTTGTGACAAAAAATAAAAAATTCTAGGAACTCGCCATGGCCCTCACGGAATACCTTGGGGTGTCTTCTTTCCAAAATGGGGTCACTTGTGGGGTAATTATACTGCCCTGGCATTTTAGGGGCCCTAATGCGTGAGGAGTAATTTGAAATCAAAATCTGTAAAAAATGCCCTGTGAAATTCGAAAGGTGCTCTTTGGAATGTGGGCCCCTTTGCGCATCTAGGCTGCAAAAAAGTGTCGCACATCTGGTATCGCCGTACTCAGAAGAAGTAGGGAAATGTGTTTTGGGGTGTCTTTTTACATATACCCATCCTGAATGAGAGAAATATCTCGGCAAAAGACAACTTTTCCCATTTTTTTTATACAAAGTTGGCATTTGACCAAGATATTTATCTCACCCAGCATGGGTATATGTAAAATGACACCCCAAAACACATTGCCCAACTTCTCCTGAGTACGGCGATACTAGATGTGTGACACTTTTTTGCAGCCTAGATGCGCAAAGGGGCCCAAATTCCTTTTATGAGGGCATTTTTAGACATTTGGATCCCAGACTTCTTCTCACGCTTTAGGGCCCCTAAAATGCCAGAGCATTATAAATACCCCACATGTGACCCCATTTTGGAAAGAAGACACCCCAAGGTATTCAATGAGGGGCATGGCGAGTTCATAGAATTATTTTTTTTTTTTGGCGCAAGTTAGCGGAAAAAATTTTTTTTTGTTTTTTTCTCACAAAGTCTCCCTTTCCGCTAACTTCGGACAAAAATTTCAATCTTTCATGGACTCAATATGCCCCTCACGGAATACCTTGGGGTGTCTTCTTTCCGAAATGGGGTCACATGTGGGGTATTTATACTGCCCTGGCATTTTAGGGGCCCTAAAGCGTGAGAAGAAGTCTGGAATATAAATGTCTAAAAAATTTTACGCATTTGGATTCCGTGAGGGGTATGGTGAGTTCATGTGAGATTTTATTTTTTGACACAAGTTAGTGGAATATGAGACTTTGTAAGAAAAGAAAAAAAAAATTCCGCTAACTTGGGCCAAAAAAATGTCTGAATGGAGCCTTACAGGGGGGTGATCAATGACAGGGGGATGATCACGGAGTGTATATGGGGTTATCACCCCCCTGTCATTGATCACCCCCCTGTAAGGCTCCATTCAGACGTCCGTATGTGTTTTGCAGATCCGCGGTGTCCGTGTTTTGCGGATCCACGGATCCGCAAAACACATATGGACGTCTGAATGGAGCCTTACAGGGGGGTGATCAATGACAGGGGGGTGATCAATGACAGGGGGGTGATCAGGGAGTCTATATGGGGTGATCACCCCCCTGTCATTGATAACCCCCCTGTAAGGCTCCATTCAGAAGTCTGTATGTGTTTTGCGGATCCGATCCATGTATCCGTGGATCCGTAAAAAACAAACGGACGTCTGAATGGAGCCTTACAGGGGGGTGATCAATGACAGAGGGGTAATCAATGACAGGGGGGTGATCAGGGAGTCTATATGGGGTGATCACCCCCCTGTCATTGATAACCCCCCTGTAAGGCTCCATTCAGAAGTCTGTATGTGTTTTGCGGATCCGATCCATGTATCCGTGGATCCGTAAAAAACATACGGACGTCTGAATGGAGCCTTACAGGGGGGTGATCAATGACAGGGGGGTGATCAATGACAGGGGGGTGATCAGGGAGTTTATATGGGGTGATCACCCCCCTGTAAGGCTCCATTCAGACGTCCGTATGTGTTTTGCAGATCCGCGGTGTCCGTGTTTTGCGGATCCACGGATCCGCAAAACACATAAGGACGTCTGAATGGAGCCTTACAGGGGGGTGATCAATGACAGGGGGGTGATCAATGACAGGGGGGTGATCAGGGAGTCTATATGGGGTGATCACCACCCTGTCATTGATCACCCCCCTGTAAGGCTCCATTCAGATGACCGTATGTCTTTTGCGGATCCGATCCATGTATCCGTGGATCCGTAAAAAACATACGGACGTCTGAATGGAGCCTTACAGGGGGGTGATCAATGACAGAGGGGTAATCAATGACAGGGGGGTGATCAGGGAGTCTATATGGGATGATCACCCCCCTGTCATTGATAACCCCCCTGTAAGGCTCCATTCAGAAGTCCGTATGTGTTTTGCGGATCCGATCCATGTATCCGTGGATCCGTAAAAAATATACGGACGTCTGAATGGAGCCTTACAGGGGGGTGATCAATGACAGGGGGGTGATCAATGACAGGGGGGTGATCAGGGAGTCTATATGGGGTGATCACCCCCGTCATTGATCACCCCCCTGTAAGGCTCCATTCAGACGTCCGTATGTGTTTTGCGGATCCGATCCATGTATCCGTGGATCTGTAAAAAACATACGGACGTCTGAATGGAGCCTTACACGGGGGTGATCAATTACAGGGGGGTGATCAGGGAGTCTATATGGGGTGATCACCCCCCTGTCATTGATCACCCCCCTGTAAGGCTCCATTCAGACGTCCGTATGTGTTTTGCGGATCCGATCCATGTATCCGTGGATCCGTAAAAAACATACGGACGTCTGAATGGAGCATTACAGGGGTGTGATCAATGACAGGGGGGTGATCAATGACAGGGGTGTGATCAATGACAGGGGGGTGATCAGGGAGTTTATATGGGGTGATCACCCCCCTGTCATTGATCACCCCCCTGTAAGGCTCCATTCAGACGTCCGTATGTGTTTTGCGGATCCAATCCATGTATCCGTGGATCCGTAAAAAACATACGGACGTCTGAATGGAGCCTTACAGAGGGGTGATCAATGACAGGGGGGTGATCAATGACAGGGGGGTGATCAGGGAGTCTATATGGGGTAATCAGGGGTTAATAAGGGGTTAATAAGTGACAGGGGGGGTGTAGTGTAGTGGTGTTTGGTGCTACTTATTACTGAGCTGCCTGTGTCCTCTGGTGGTCGATCCAAGCAATAGGGACCACCAGAGGACCAGGTAGCAGGTATATTAGACGGTGTTATCAAAACAGCATCTAATATACCTGTTAGGGGTTAAAAAAATCGCATCTCCAGCCTGCCAGCGAACGATCGCCGCTGGCAGGCTGGAGATCCACTCGCTTACCTTCCGATTCTGTGAACGCGCGCGCCTGTGTGCGTGCGTTCACAGGAAATCTCGCGTCTCGCGAGATGACGCACGGATGCGTCCAGGAGGAATGAATCGAGCGCCTCCAGGACGCATCCGTGCGTTAGGCGGTCCGGAGGCGGTTAATTGAGTTTAGTAGTGGGATATAATTTAGATGGAATAATGATCCACGGTCAGGTCCTATTTTGATTCCCAAATACAGTTGCAAGAAAAAGTATGTGAACCCTTTGGAATGATATGGATTTCTGTACCAATTGTTCATAAAATGTGATCTGATCTTCATCTAAGTCACAACAATAGACAATCACAGTCTGCTTAAACTAATAACACACAAAGAATTAAATGTTACCATGTTTTTATTGAACACACCATGTAAACATTCACAGTGCAGGTGGAAAAAGTATGTGAACCCCTAGACTAATGACATCTCCAAGAGCTAATTGGAGTGAGGTGTCAGCCAACTGGAGTCCAATCAATGAGATGAGATTGAAGGTGTTGATTACAGCTGCCCTGCCCTATAAAAAACACACACCAGTTCTGGGTTTGCTTTTCACAAGAAGCATTGCCTGATGTGAATGATGCCTCGCACAAAAGAGCTCTCAGAAGACCTACGATTAAAAATTGTTTACTTGCATAAAGCTGGAAAGGGTTATAAAAGTATCTCCAAAAGCCTTGCTGTTCATCAGTCCACGGTAAGACAAATTGTCTATAAATGGAGAAAGTTCAGCACTGCTGCTACTCTCCCTAGGAGTGGCCGTCCTGTAAAGATGACTGCAAGAGCACAGCGCAGACTGCTCAATGAGGTGAAGAAGAATCCTAGTGTCAGCTAAAGTCTTACAAAAGTCTCTGGCATATGCTAACATCCCTGTTAGCGAATATACAATACGTAAAACACTAAACAATAATGGATTTCATGAGAGGATACCACAGAGGAAGCCACTGCTGTCCAAAAAAAACATTGCTGCATGTTTACAGTTTGCACAAGAGCACCTGGATGTTCCACAGCAGTACTGGCAAAATATTCTGTGGACAGATGAAACCAAAGTTGAGTTGTTTGGAAGAAACACACAACACTATGTATGGAGAAAAAGAGGCACAGCACACCAACATCAAAACCTCATCCCAACTGTGAAGTATGGTGGTGGGGGCATCATGGTTTGGGGCTGCTTTGCTGCGTCAGGGCCTGGACGGATTGCTATCATCAAAGGAAAAATGAATTCCCAAGTTTATCAAGACATTTTGCAGGAGAACTTAAGGCCATCTGTCCACCAGCTGAAGCTCAACAGAAGATGGATGTTGCAACAGGACAACGACCCAAAGCATAAAAGTAAATCAACAACAGAATGGCTTAAACAGAAGAAAATACGCCTTCTGGAGTGGCCCAGTCAGAGTCCTGACCTCAACCCAATTGAGATGCTGTGGCATGACCTGAAGAAAGCGATTCACACCAGACATCCCAAGAATATTGCTGAACTGATACAGTTCTGTAAAGAGGAATGGTCAAGAATTACTCCTGACCGTTGTGCACGTCTGATCTGCATCTACAGGAAACGTTTGGTTGAAGTTATTGCTGCCAAAGGAGGTTCAACCAGTTATTAAATCCAAGGGTTCACATACTTTTTCCACCTGCACTGTGAATGTTTACATGGTGTGTTCAATAAAAACATGGTAACATTTAATTCTTTGTGTGTTATTAGTTTAAGCAGACTGTGATTGTCTATTGTTGTGACTTAGATGAAGATCAGATCATATTTTATGACCAATTTGTGCAGAAATCCATATAATTCCAAAGGGTTCACATACTTTTTCTTGCAACTGTAAGTAATGTGTGGGGTATCCCAGTTAAAGGGGGAGCTAGGTTTGAGTTCTTGTATGGTTGAAGTGGGAAAACCAACATTAAGAATGTGGGACTTATTCATGTTAATTTTAAAGTTTGAGAAGAGGCCGAATTGTTCGATTATGTGATAGATATGGGGAAGGGCTGATGTTGGGTTTGTGACCATAATGAGTAGTTCGTCAGCAAAAGCTGCCATCTTATGTTCAAATCCTCCTACTCAGACACCTTGGATTCCCCCCTCACTCCTAATAGCCTGTAGTAAAGATTCCATCACGAGTACAAATAGCAGGGGAGAGAGGGGGCAACCCTGCCTGGTCCCATTGCGAATAGCAAAGGGGGAAGACAGTGAGTTATTAACAATAACAGAAGCTGATGCATTGGAGTATAGGGAGAATACTGCTTTAATGAATTGGTCAGGGATCCCAAATGTGGATAACACCTTGCTCATAAAGTCCCAGTTCACCCTATCAAATGCCTTCTCAGCATCAGTGCTGAGAAGGATCAGAGGATGTTTGTGTCTTTTTGCATGAAATTTGCAATTTAGGACTCTAGAGGTATTATCCTTACCCTCCCTGACTCTCACAAAGCTCACCTGGTCTTTTTGAATCAATGCTGGGAGTAACACGGATAGGCGTATAGCTAACATCTTTGCTAGTATCTTTAAGTCTAAGGGTACTTTCACACTAGCGTTTTTCTTTTCCGGCGCTGAGTTCCGTCCTAGGGGCTCAAATCCGGAAAAGAACTGATCAGTTTTATCCCCATGCATTCTGAATGGAGAGTCAGTCCTTCAGGATGCATCAGGATGTCTCCAGTTCAGTCTTTTTGACTGATCAGGCTTTTCAGAAAAACGTAGCATGCAGTATTTTTACCTCTGGCCAAAAAGCCTGAACACTTTGACTGAACGCCGGATCAGGCCTTTTTCCCATTGACTTGCATTAACGCCGGATCTGGCACTGTGTGTTCAGTCAAAACGGATCCGGCTTTTGCATGTTAAACCCGAAAAATGTGAAAAAAAAGTTAAAGTCCATAAATGGCGGATCCGTTTTTTCCAATGCATTTTTTCATTGTGATCAAAATCCTGATCAGGATTCAAATGTAATCCGTTTTCACACGTTTTTCCGGATCCGGCGGGCAGTTCCGGTGTCGGAATTGAACGCCGGATTAAAACAACGCTAGTGTGAAAGTAGCCTAAATTTAGTAGGGAAATCCGACGATAATTTGCGCAATTAGAGCCATCTTTCCCCTCTTTATGTATCAGGGATATGTGGGCTCTGGTCATATCTACTGACATTGGGGTGCCAGATAGGGAGCTATTACATATATCAAGTAGGTGGGGGCCTAATATTTTGGAAAGTGAGTAGTATGAGGCTGGGAGGCCGCCAGGGCCTGGGCATTTCCCTCTAGGAAGTTGTTTAATAGTGGCTTCTAGTTCATCTATCGTATAAGAGGCTTGTAATGATTGTGCCTGTTGTCCAGAGAGGGCAGGGAGGGACAAGGAGCGCAGGAAAGTTGTCATGGGCTCATATGGTGGGGAGGGGTGCTGGTCATTTAGTTCAGAATCCTTTAGGTTATATAGAGAATGATAGAATTCTCTAAATTGGGTAGCAATGGCTAAGGTAATAAAAGCCTCTCTACCGTCTGAAGTTTTAATATGGTGAATGTAGTTATGGGCTTTCCTCTATTTGATGCGTTGCATCATAAATTTAGAAGCCCTGTCACCATGGGCATAGTATTTAAATTGTGCTTGAAGATAGTATTTGGCTGAGGCATTATTTAAAACCTTTTTAAGGCTTCGCGTGATTCAGTTAGTTCAATGAAGTGAGACTCTAACAGGGACTGTTTATGTTAGGATTCAAGTTGTTGAATCTTGGATAACAGGGTATCAATCTGAGTTCTTCTAGCTTTCTTGATCCTAGCTCCCATAGAGATAAAATGGCCTCTCATAAAAGCTTTATCCCATAACACCTGGGGAGAAGTTACCGATTTAGAATTAAGAGAAAAGTATTCTTCAAGTACATTTTGGGTATGGATTAGGGGGTCACCTGGGGAGATTAACTGTTCATTTAGGCGCTACCTAAAGGGACGTGGATCTAGAGTGTGTGCTGATAATGTTAAGAACACTGGAGAGTGATCTGTAACAAATGCTGGCCAGGCTACAAAACTGGAGGTGTTCTTTTGATATGAACAGGTAATCGAGTCTATGCTAAGACCCATGTACTAAAGAAAAGAAGGAGTAACCTCGCATCTTTGGGTTAAAGAGTCTCCAGACATCACAGACTGGCCAGCTATGTAGGTATTTCTTGAGATGTCTGAGAGCTTTGGTTGAAATTACTGATCTTTTAGAGGTAGAGTCTATATCTGGTTCTAGCGTTACGTTAAGATCTCCACCCAGAAACACCACGCCCTCTCTATATGATTCCAGCAAGGACAAGACCTCCTCTATCCATGCCACCTGGCCAACATTGGGGGCGCAAAGATTAATAAAGGTATATACTTGATTTGTGATAGAACCTTTAAGCATTAGATACATCCACTCAGCGTCCTGAACATGGTGAATGTATGTAAATGGGAGGTGTTTCCGGATCCCAATGCTTACGCCCCTGGAGGCTGAGGATCCCGAACCACAATGGTACTACTCTGGAAATAATGAGTGTGTGAGGTTCAGATATTTATCAAACTTAAAGTGGGTTTCTTGGAGGAAAATGATCAAGCACTTTTCTTTCTTCAGATATGAGAAAATTTGGCTCCGTTTAGAAGGGGAGTGGAAGCCCTTCACGTTGAAGGAGGCTATGCATAAGTCAGCCATAATTCAAAGCGGAGGGCAAAATAAAAGGATGTAATGGTGGAATGAAGCTCATTAGTGGTAGTAAGTAAAAATAAGTAACACTCAGCCTCCCCGGGCGAAATAACGGGATGTCTCGTGGCCCCATATAAGATTTGTAGATCGTGTATGAATGGTGAAGTACCTATTAAGAAAACAAAAACAAAGGAAAAAATAATGCATAAAATGAACAGAACAGTGATGAATACTCAACATTATAGCAGAGCAAAGGAGCTCTAAGGACTTTGTGGGAGTAAGGTAAAATCTCCATGTATATCTCTCTAAGGGGCATCAATTACCAGACATTATTAGGATTATAAAGCAATATGTTAACCCTCTCCCGGGCTCTTATAATGAGCAAAAGAGAAAGGCACAGTGGTCAGCACTGATGCTTCAAAGGGACACAGGGAGAGGTGGTCGGCAAGGTGGAATGTACTACAAGAACTTAAACATGTTTCGCCAGCCTGCGGATAAATACTGAATCCGCTCAGTTGTAAGATAAAATATTAGAACAGCTAAAACTGAGTAAACTAGGTGGCTAACTCTGCAAGAATACGGAGATTCCTAGTGTCACAGAGTCAAGTAAGAACAACATATTTATCTGCACCGTTGATGAACCGGTTCTTCATTCATCTTTAAGTGGTAGTCTCCTCGGGGTAGAGATAATCCCTCTTCTTGCTCTTTGCGGCTTGGGGGTGCGAGGAAGCTCCCAGGGTATGATGTTAGGGAGATCAGGGAGAACTGCCATATCTTGGATCGTATCCCAATTTTCAATCGGGAGTGGCTGCATCTTGAGGTGAGCATAGATCTTTTTAAGGTCCTTGAAAGAGGATATGAATAGACGACGGCCATCATGAGAAAAGGAGAGGCCATCTGTACAGGATCTTGTGAAAGCTCAGCCAATCTGTAAGTGGTTTCAGAGCTCTACGCTTTTTATGTGTGGATTGCGCCAAGTCCTGAAAAATTGAGATGTCATTGCCTTCCCACTTCAAGGATGGGTTGTTTCTGGTGCTTGTGAGAACCGCTTCCTTGACTGGAAAGTACAAGAATTTGCAGATTACATCCCGTGGGGGTTCATTAGGTTGCGTCTTGGGCCTTAGTGCTCTATGTGCCCTTTCTATGGTGACTTCATGCGCTGTATCAGGGCCCAGCAGGTGTAGGCAGATTTGGATTACAGTTTCAGGGATGTCGCTAGGAGCGATAGATTCAGGGATGCCTCTGAAGCGAAGATTATTTTGACTTCCCCTATTCTCCTGGTCTTCTATAGCTGTGTATAACATGTTAATGTGCGCTTAACACTCAGCCATATTCGAAGACACCTCTTTCTGATGCACAATGAACTTGGATTGGTTTTCCTCTAGTGTCTCCACTCTCATGCCTATATGGCGAATATCACCCCTGATAGCTGCCAGTTCTGAACTTAGGGGTTCGAGAGCTTCAGCTAGAGATTCTTTTAGGAAGCTCCTAGAGATTGGTAAGGCGTCTGGGCCAGGGGAATCATCCCTACCTCTTTCGGCGCCACTAGCAGCTTGCTGTTTGTAGCCGGAGGATTTCGGTGTTCCAGGCGCCATCTTAGATTCTCTAGCCACACATGTGGCGGCTGCCTTTTTAATGAATTTATCCATTTCTCCAGGTTGAATCGCCGCTTTGGCAGGACCGGAAGGTTCTGTGGGTTTTTGTCCACCGATTTTGACCATTTTTGGTCTGGGAAGTGAATAATATCAGGGTATGAGGGATATTCAATTAGTGGAGCGACACATCACACAGCCATCCACTCTCAGCGCAGGCTCTACCCTGAATACAAGTTTTTTTAACAACCAAAATATTTCAAGAGATTTTAGCGCATATAGTGCAGCGTTTAACGTTGAATACAAGATTTTTTGCCACCAAAATATTTCTAAAGAGATTTTAGCGCATATCAGTGCAGCGCTTAACGCCGAATACAAGTTTTTTTAACAACCTGTAAAGGGGGAATATTAATCACCAATATTTATGCAAATATCGGTAATTAATATTCATAAATGGGAGGAGCCATCTAGTGATAACTCCGCCCATTTATGCCTTTATATAATAACACAATACCTTTGCTATACTTTACACTAATCACTATGCTAGCTGCATGCGCCTTACTAACTAACTATCGCCAATAACTACACGTTACACAGATAGTTACAAATATAACGGTATTTATTAACAATACACTACGCAATACACTAACAATACAGCACTAAATATACAGTCCTAAACTACACTACACATTCCCAATTCCACCCATCAACTAACTATACAGTTCACACATACAAGTATATTAACAATCCACCCCACCTGACTATTCACTGTCCCTACGGGGTACGACGAAGGGTTAAAAAGGATTGTTTGCAGAGCAGAGGCATGCTCTACAGAGGATTTGTTTGCAGAGCAGAAGCATGCTCTACAGAGGAACCAAGGCAGGGAACCAGGGTAACCACCAGGGGTTAATCAGGGTTAACCAGGGTTCAGGGGTCTATGGGGGGTGAACCAGGGGAGAGCAGGCACACAGGGAACCAGGGGTTAATCAGGGTCTACCTGGGGTGTTTAGGGGGGTATAGGGTTCCAGGGGTAACCAGGGGAGAGATCAGGGGATCAGGGGTCTAGGGAAAGGCAAGGGACCAGGGGTGAACAGTAGGGGATAGAATCAGGGGCACAGAAGGGGTATAGGAGGGGGAGGTTGATACTTAGGGTTACTGCTCGTTCTTCTAGGGGGATCCTCGCCAGCCAGGCTTCTCCCCTTCTTCTATCATGTGTAATTATCTCCAGCAGCGCTGGGGATAATTACAACAAAGGGCTCAGATTCTGTTGAATCTGAGCTCTTTGTATCCATCAGGATGATGCAATTAGCCAGATTGCATCGGTGCGAATGCTTGGGGCACATTCACACCGATGCACCTGGTTTCAGTTGTAGGAGGGGGGGATATATATAATATACATGTGTATTGATGCTTGGGGCACATCCATACACATGTATACATTAATTATACATTCTAAGGGGGATTATATAAAGGGCCACATTCATATATATAAGGGGGCACACCCAAATGCACTATATAGAAAGTATGTTATTGGTATATAACACCCCTGCTTCAATAAATTTTTTTGGGGGGGCAACTGGTAAATCACACCAGTAGAAATTATTTTTTCCAATAGCGTTTGGCACTCTGTGTGGCTGAAGTATCGCAGCAGAACCGCACACAACTGCTGCACAATACAATTGCACTATAATATACTTTCTATGTTAGAAAGTTTATTATAAGTATATTACACCCCTCAGTAAGTCACACCTATCAATAGCACACCTATACCAGTCCTTAAAAGGACTTTTGTGGCCCTATTAGCTAGCGTTTGGTGTCCCTAACAGTCTGTCCCTGCTACACACAGCAACCTCTCCCTACACTGGCAAACGACTGAATGTAAAATGGCGCCTAGATCAGGTTTATTTATAAGGTAGGGGGTATGTCCATGTGCTGAAACGTCTTAATTGGCTGTCCTTTCCCACCTGATGTGTCATGGGTCAAAGTTCTTCAAATATTGCCATATGTTCGCCCGTTCCGCAAACAGCGAATGAGCAAAGTTCGCCGCAAAACGATTGCCGGGCGAACCGCAAGGCCATCTCTATCAGCCAGTGGCACAACAACAATATTCCATGTGCAGCCATATGTCCATTAATGAAAGAAGCTTTTTCCACACCTCACAGCCTGCTGCATTGGATGTTCTATGTACGGAGCAATTCTGTCTTAGAAGAATTGCTCTGTATTCATCTCATCTGACCGAGTATGGTGCAGTGGCACAAGTAATTCCTGAGGCTGTAGCAAAGAGCCAAGTGCTTCCTCCATACCATATGCTGTAGCGTAGCTGGACTTTCATGCTCTGCTCATTCAAGGTTGGCTCTAGTCCTTCTCTAGTCTTCCAGAAGTGTCCCCACTAAAGTTCTATATAGTGAGATCGAAAATCTCCTCTTTCTACTAGTTATAATCCGAACTATGCAAGTAATCAAGTGATAGGCCATGAAATTATTAGGCTAGAGTACCCATTTAAGGATTTTGTAAAGTTACTGAGTTGTGTACAAAGACAGTAATAAAAAATATCACATTTCTGGATTTATAAGGTACACCATAAGAGGTTTTTGGAATATAGCTGAAAAACATGTACAAGGGCAGACAAAAAGGGTGCAAAATAGTACAGAGAAGTGAAATTCTGAAATCATGTTCCTCCTCAAGTGAATCACTTCATTGTTTCATATCCACTTTGCAAATTATAAGCCTAATAATACATAGTATTTTTATCTCTGTACATGTTTCAAGAATGAACAATCATTACAGGTTCTCAAGAGCAACAATTACATATGTATACAGTTGCAAGAAAAAGTATGTGAACCCTTTGGAATTATATAGATTTCTGCACAAATTGGTCATAAAATGTGATATGATCTTCATCTAAGTCACAACAATAGACCATCACAGTCTGCTTAAACTAATAACACACAAAGAATTAAATGTTACCATGTTTTTATTGAACACACCATGTAAACATTCACAGTGCAGGTGGAAAAAGTGTGTGAACCCTTGGATTAAATAACTGGTTGAACCTCCTTTGGCAGCAATAACTTCAACCAAACGTTTCCTGTAGTTGCAGATCAGACGTGCACAACGGTCAGGAGTAATTCTTGACCATTCCTCTTTACATCACTGTTTCAGTTCAGCAATATTCTTGGGATGTCTGGTGTGAATCGCTTTCTTGAGGTCATGTCACAGCATCTCAATCGGGTTGAGGTCAGGACTCTGACTGGGCCACTCCAGAAGGTGTATTTTCTTCTGTTTCGGCCGTTCTGTTGTTGATTTACTTCTATGCTTTGGGTCGTTGTCCTGTTGCAACACCCATCTTCTGTTGAGCTTCAGCTGGTGGACAGATGGCCTTATGTTCTCCTGCAAAATGTCTTGATAAACTTGGGAATTCATTTTTCCTTTGATGATAGCAATCCGTCCAGGCCCTGATGCAGCAAAGCAGCCCCAAACCATGATGCCCCCACCACCATACTTCACAGTTGGGATGAGGTTTTGATGTTGGTGTGCTGTGCCTCTTTTTCTCCACACATAGTGTTGAGTGTTTCTTCCAAACAACTCAACTTTGGTTTCATCTGTCCACAGAATATTTTGCCAGTACTGCTGTGGAACATCCAGGTGCTCTTGTGCAAACTGTAAATGTGCAGCAATGTTTTTTTTGGACAGCATTGGCTTCCTCTGTGGTATCCTCCCATGAAATCCATTCTTGTTTAGTGTTTTACGTATCGTATATTCGCTAACAGGGATGTTAGCATATGCCAGAGACTTTTGTAAGTCTTTAGCTGACACTCTAGGATTCTTCTTCACCTCATTGAGCAGTCTGCACTCTGCTCTTGCAGTCATCTTTACAGGACGGCCACTCCTAGGGAGAGTAGCAGCAGTGCTGAACTTTCTCCATTTATAGACAATTTGTCTTACTGTGTACTAATGAAAGGCAGGGCATCTGTAACCAACACCTCCAATCTCATCTCATTGATTGGACTCCAGTTGGCTGACACCTCACTCCAATTAGCTCTTGGAGATGTCATTAGTCTAGGGGTTCACATACTTTTTCCACCTGTGAATGTTTACATGGTGTGTTCAATAAAAACATGGTAACATTTAATTCTTTGTGTGTTATTAGTTTAAGCAGATTGTGATTGTCTATTGTTGTGACTTAGATGAAGATCAGATCACATTTTATGATCAATTTTTGCAGAAATCCATATCATTCCAAAGGGTACACATACTTTTTCTTGCAACTGTAGGTGCATGCCAACATCTAATGAATCAGGATGCCATTTGCAGTGCCACCTGGAGCTGGCAGGGAGTTCAGGGCAAGCTGGCGATTTTTTTTTTTTTTTTTTTATACTATGATTAAAACTAAGAGGAGTCTTCAAGGGACACTACCATCCAAATTTTTTAAAATGTAAAAGTTCCAGCTCACCATACATGTTCGGTGCACGGTCCTTTGCACAACTGAAAAAATTCAAAAATCTCCAGCATCCGAATAAAATGTTGTCTTTATTTTGTTACCGGTTAAAAGTACATGTATAAGACTTCACCCCCCTCCACCGCAGGTTAACATGTTTTAGACGCAATGTTCTTAATCATAACCTATCACATATCAACAACCAATATGTGATTTTTTTTTTTACAGAACAAGTGTGGATGGTTTTCTATATAGAATTTTTTTTAACTCACTCCATGTGTTCTACTTTCTGTCCCAGCTCTTTAACATCCTCTTTTGTTTGAACTTTTAGGATGGCAAACAGCCTCATTTGACTTTTTCAGTCAGACCATTCACTCCGACCACAGAGGTAAAGGGGGATGACTGACTCAATTAGAGATTCGCACATTACAATGATAAGTGCAATGCCCATTTGTGGGCATGTTTATCTAGGCTTATTGTGAGAACAGACGATTATCCTAATCCTACCATTTTACTAACAGACAACATCTTCCTCTCACATTGGAGATCCGCACCAATCTGATATTAATGACCTTTCCTGATGATATGAAATCAATATCTGGAGCTCAGAAAATCCTTTTAACCTCTTTCCAGACTTCATCATACATGTGCAGTGCAAGTCTGGTATTTAAATATGGTTCCTGCTCAGAAGTTGAGTGGGCACGATAACCACCTGGTGCCTACTGTTTTACACAGCAATAGCTAATGTCTGTAACAGGTAATAACGATGATCAGAGACATTTAAACTCTCAGCTGCCATGGTCAATTAGTCCAAACGGCTTCTCCGTAGAGAGATTGGGAGAACCGTTTCTTTGTGTAGTAGCCTCGAGTCTTAGGAAGGCTAGAGGAGTTGTGGCAAGATCAACACAGACACAGAGGTAAGTAAGGTGGGCCCCCCCCCCCCTCCATTTACCTGGACTTTGAAGCTTGCCCTAATATTGCAGTCTATGATCCGAAGATTGCATGTTCAAGTCCCCTAGGGGGACTTAAAGAGGACCTGTCATTACAATAAAAAATCTAAACTAAGTATGCTGACATGGAGAGCGGCACCCAGGGATTTCCCTGCACTTACTATTATCTCTGGGCGCCGCTCCGTTCTCCGGGTATAGGCTCCGGTATCTTCAGATTTTCGGCTCAACCAGGAGGAGCCTGCTCTTGTTCTCCTGGGCATCTCTTTCTCCCAGGCTGTAGCGCTGGCCAATCGCAGCACTCAGCTCATAACCTGAGAGTTTTTTTCACCCAGGCTATGAGCTGAGTGCTGCGATTGGCCAGCACTTCAGCCTCGGAGAAGGAGACGCCCAGGAGAACAAGAGCAGGCTCCTCCCAGTTAAGCCGAAAATCTGAAGATACCGGAGCCTATACTAGGAGAATGGAGCAGCGCCCAGGGATAATAGTAAGTGCAGGGAGATCCCTAGGCGCCGCTCTCCATGTCAGCATACTTAGTTTAGATTTTTTATTGTAATGAAAGATCCTCTTTAAGTGTATTAATAACGTGTTTTTAAATAAAATATTATATTTTAAATCACCCTCCTTTCTCAATACTAAATAAAATTTAATAAAAAGTGGTTGAAAAGACATACACACTACAAAATGGTATCAATAAAAACTACAGACCACCCTACAAAAAATGAGCACTCCTACATCTCCATAGACATTAGCTAAATAAATTTAAAAAAAAGTCCAAAACTGGAACAGTCCATTGTCATATATTTAGGCCCCGGCACCCAGACAGAGGAGAGAGGTCCCATAACAGAGATTCAGGCTTCATGTCAGCAGAGAATCAGTCTTCATGTCATAGCAGAGAATTGAGGATTTTACTAAGTCATGACGTAAAGTCATGATTTTATGAAAGACACGGAGGCGAGTATTTGCTTAACTCTTTCTTTACTGAAATTTAGCAGCAAAGACAATTAAAGAAAAAACCATCAGAGTAACCATGGTAACAACTCCACCCCTTCAGTCCCTATATAAGGAGCATCACTGGCCGGACACTTCCTCTTTCTTTGCGGTCTTCAAACAGCGAAACCTGAAATGGAGAACAGCAGCCGGAACCTCAGCCACGGAACAACCAAAACGGCACCTCTGGTAGGTGAGAATCTGGTGACAATCATGAAATCAACCTGGAAGGGAGAAAAAAGAACACATCATGGTGGTAAACTATAAATAGTTTTGTTTTCTCGGACAATTACAGCCAACTAACCCGCAGTGCATAAGGAAACAACAGATAAATAATATCATACATATGAGAGAAACAACACCACAGACCAGATGGGAGGGCGAACAAAATGTAACGAGAGGGAAATACTCGCCTCCGTGTCTTTCATAAAATCATGACTTTACGTCATGACTTAGTAAAATCCTCAATTTTATATCAAGACACGGAGGCTTATATTTGCAAGTTTAAAGCTGAGCAATGACGGAGGTAAAAACGTGAAGATCAGGTCTGAAATAGAATTCCCGAAAGGTAGAGACCCGGGACCAATCTGCCAACTTCATGACATCCTCCAAACGAGCTCCGGCCACCGACATTGAGGTAGCCGCTGCCCCACGCACCGAATGCGCGGTAAAAATGGAAGTGTCAACTCCAGAGAGAGAAAGAATCCACTTCACCCACCAGGAAAGCGTAACACTGGTTACCGGGGCAAAGGGGCGCCGAAAGGAAATGAACAACTGAGGGGAATCCCCAGAGCGAAAAGATAGGGTGCGAGACTCGTATTCCCTCAAGCCAGCAACGGGGCACAGTTGCAGGGAAGAAGGAAAGGACGGAAAGGTAACCGACTTAATACCAGTTTTTGTGCGACGAGATATGTTGAACATAACGCCTTGCGGAGTAAAATAACGTGCGTCAATGTCCAAAGCTCGGACGTCCGAGACGCGCTTACAAGACACCAAACAAAGAAGGGTCACTAACTTGGCTGAAAGTTGCCGAAGAGACAGAAGAGAGTTGAGGGGCCAACCCTCCAGAAATCGGAGAACTGTAGCGACATCCCAAGTGGTAGAGAAACGAGGTCTAGGAGGGCGCGACAAGCGAGACCCACGTAACAACCTACAAACCAAAGGGTGTTGACCGGCGGGACAACCGTCAAAACCGGAATGTCTAGATGAAATAGCGGAGCGGTATACGTTTAAGGTACGGTAAGCTTTACCCGCCTCAAATAGTGAAGTGAGGAACTGAAGAATAGCGGCTACAGGGGCATGTATGGAATCTAAGTCCCGTGAATCGCACCAACGAACCCAGACGTCCCACGCAGACTGATAGGCTCGTCTAGTGCCTGGAGCCCAAGCTGACTCCAACAGCTGCCTGGTTGCTGCCGAAAAATCAGAGGAATCCCAGGAACCCCTGAAACTCGGCAAGCTAGAAGCTGCAGAGATCCGTCCAGCAGGAGTGGATGTTGGCAACCATAAGGGTCGAGCAACAGCTGAGGAAAAAACGGTAGAAGACGAGGTACCTCCGTGAGAAGATTCAGTAACTGAGGAAACCACGATTGTGTCTGCCAGAAGGGTACCAAAAGTACTAACTGCGCCTGCTGGCGACGAACCTGAGCGAGTACACGAGGAATAAGTGCGAATGGGGGAAAAGCATAGTGGAGAGAGTCGCTCCAGTTCCGGAGGAAGGCATCCACGGCCTCCGCTTGCGGATCCGGACGCCAACTGAAGTACCTGGGTAGTTGTGTGTTCAGGCGTGACGCGAACAAATCGATGCAAAACGGGCCCCAAAGAGATAAAATATCTCGGAAGACCCTCGGATCCAACCTCCAGTCGCTGGAGTCCGAAATGTAACGAGAACTCCAGTCGGCTAAGGTGTTGTGGAGGCCTGGAATGTATTCCGCCACCACCGAAATTCTGTTGGAAAGACAAAACTCCCAAAGTCTTTGGCCAGACAAGACAAAACCCTGGACAGAGTTTCCCCAGGCAGTTCACGTACCGGACAGCAGAGACATTGTCCATACGTAGGCGAATACACGCCCGAACCGAACCCTGAGCGAAACTGCGGATCGCAAAAGAACCCGCTAAGAGCTCGAGGGCATTGATGTGAAGATGAGACTCATCCGGAGACCACGCTCCACCCGTGGAGATTCCCTGACAGTGCGCTCCCCACCCCATCAGACTGGCGTCGGACTTGATAACCATATCTGGCTGCGGGCCGAATATAGCCCGGCCGTTCCATACCGACAAATTGTGTATTCACCACACCAATTCGTCTCTGGTCTCCGTATCCAGAACCAGAGTATCTGAGTATGAGGCTCCCGCTCTCAGGTGAGCAATTTTTAGTCTCTGCAGAGCACGATAATGGAGGGGAGCCGGGAATATCGACTGAATGGAAGAAGTGAGAAGACCGATCAGGCGAGCCAGGTGACGGAGAGATAATTGTGGGAGCAATAACGCATGATGAATCTCCTTGCAGATCGTTTTGACTTTGGATAAGGGGAGACTGAGAGATTGATCCAAAGAGTTTATGGCAAAACCTAGGAACTCTACAGTGGTGGCTGGTACGAGGCAAGACTTCTCGAAATTGAGAATAAAACCTAACCCCTGAAGAAGGGATTTGGCCATCTCCAAGTGATTCAACAGAAGAGGAGGATTCTGGGCCATGATCAGGATGTCGTCTAAATAGATGATTAGACGCACTCCTCTCGCTCTGAGCCAAGCCACTACCGGTTTCATGAGTTTTGTAAAACACCATGGGGCGGAAGATAGGCCAATGGGAGGCAAGTAAACCGCCATGTCTGGCCGTTCCATAAGAACTGAAGGAGATTTCGAGACGAAAGAGCTACTGGGACCGTAAGGTACGCATCCTTCAGATCCAACTTGACGAACCAGTCTCTTGGAAGAAGCATATCTCTCAGAAGATGAATGCCCTCCATTTTGAAATGTCTGTAACGAACGAAGACATTCAAATGTTTGAGATTTATGACTGGTGGGAATTGGCCACCTTTCTTCTGTACCAGGAAGATACTGCTCAGTACCCCCGAGTGTGGGTCGGGAGACAATTCTATGGCCCCCTTGAATAGAAGGGATGAGAGTTCTGAATGCAGGAGCGTTTGGTCTGAAACTGGACCCCATAGAATAGTGGGAAGGTCCTTTGGGGTGGATATCAGTTCGATGGTAAAACCCTGGACCGTAGAAAGAACCCACTGGTCTGAGGTGATGCTTGACCACACACGGGAAAAGAGACAGAGTCTTCCCCCAACCCGCTGGGAAATCAGAGACGACACACAAAGACGACTTACCATATGGGCGTCTTGATCCAGAAGCGCCTCGGAACCCTCTGAAGCGAGAAGGATCTCCGCGGGACGGGAAGAAAGTAGGTTGGTACTTGGAGTCCTGCAGCGACTGGCGGTAATTAAAGGAGCCACGGCCCGTACCTCTGGGCTGGAAATTGGATCGGCCGGACAGACGGCCCCTAAGACTGCCGGCCCTGGAGGAAAAACGTGTTTGGAAAACGCGGCGCATGGAGCTTTGCGCCTTATCAAGGGCCGTAAAAGCACCCACATACTTCCCCAATTCTTTTATGAGAATGGGTCACCAAAGAGAAGGCCTTGCGCCTCTTTCCCAGATTCTGACAGTGATAAATTGGCCAATTTGGGCTCAATCTTCATTAAAATGGCCTTTCTCCTTTCTATGGCAATTGAAGTGTTCACATTGCCCGCCATACAAATAGCCCTTTGGGCCCAGCCACTGAGGGCCTCAGGGTCAACTTGTGTGCCCGCTGCTCTAGCAGATTCAGCGAGATCAAAGATTTTGGCTAAAGGCCCAGTCAAATCAAGCAGCTTGTCCTGGCAAGCCTTCAGAGCTGAGTCCAACCCTTTGCGCGGGTTGAACCCCGTCTTAGCAAGAAATTGAACCACCTTAGGGTCCATGCTTGGGGTTTCACATATCCTGTGAGGAATCAGGGGTCGCGGACATTCAGCCCGTAGCTTACTGAGCGCCTCTTTGGAGAGAGGAGTACGGATCCTTGCTTCCAGGTACTGAGTCACATGAGTGGCCGGAAGCCACTCTGAGGATCTCGGGTGGTGCAATTGGTCAGGATTGAATAGAGGGTCACCCATGGGATCTAGTATTGCGTCTTTGTCAGACTCCTGAGGGTTTAAACCAATCCCCGTTTCATTAGACGGGTCATCCTCAATAGCAGGATCAACTGCCACATCAATCAAATCATCCTCTCCAGACTGGTGGGAGCCATCATCATAAGCCTCCTCAACAGACTCTGCGTCTGAATCAGAAACCGGCTCCGGTTGGGACCGGGCGGTTTTCCATGATCGCACCCTTTCTGCCGGGCGCGGATTAGCTCTTTTACGCGACTTGATCGCGCATTCATTAGATGGGACAGAGCCCATATTCACATGTGTTCTGGAGGCAGGAGGGGGCATGTCAGTAATAGGTTGAGCCCTCAGGGCTTGGGATATAGAATGAGATAACGATACTGACACAGAACCCATAGCAGCTACTATAGCTTCAGAAATAGACTGCTGTAAACTAGCAGCCTGTAACTCCTGAGCAGAGGCTTCATTAACCCTATGAGGGGGTGAAACCTGACCTGAGTGTCTCACCTGAATAGAGCTGGCTGGGGACACAGGGACGTTAGACATGATGAGGGATACCTGGAGGAGTAAGTCACCCCAACAGATAGGAATAAATCGGCGCTGAAGAACTACAGTGAGATGTACAATCGGATCCTGGGACCGAACTGAACGCACGGAGCAGAGCGGGGAGAGAGCAGGGACAAGACTCCTCCCTCTTCACCCTAAGCGTCCAATAAGGTGACTGGGAGAACCAAGATGGCGCCCGAGAATCTCGCTCAGTAGCGCGAGATCTCGGCGCCTGAAGAGATCTGTGAAGCAGAAGCCCGGGAAAACAGAGCGGGAACCAAGACAAGGTAATGAAGAAGGAAGGGGAGGGGGGGAAGTAAGGAAAATGGCCGAAAAACCCTCAGGGAAGCGACCGAAATCGGGTCACCGGAATGGGGTACTTAATCATGCGCGAACGGCGCGATTAGCCAGACAATAAAACCCAAGTGATTAACCCTACAGGTGGAGGGAAATCTAAAGGAAATCTAAAGAAGATAGGGGACAAAATCTTTGGAAAGATAGAAAAGACTTCCCAGCAAGGGGTTAGAGTAGAAATACAACCCAATAAAAAGGAATATCAACCAAATTCCCCCCAGAAAATTACCAAAAAATATATATATACAATCTTAAGCAAGTGAAACAGCGTGTAAAATTGACTACTTATCTGAGCTGGAGCAGCAAAGAAAGAGGAAGTGTCCGGCCAGTGATGCTCCTTATATAGGGACTGAAGGGGTGGAGTTGTTACCATGGTTACTCTGATGGTTTTTTCTTTAATTGTCTTTGCTGCTAAATTTCAGTCAAGAAAGAGTTAAGCAAATATGAGCCTCCGTGTCTTGATATAAAATCAGGCTTCACGTCAGCCAAAACTGGAACAGTCCATTGTCATATATTTAGGCCCCGGCACCCAGACAGAGGAGAGAGGTCCCATAGCAGAGATTCAGGCTTCATGTCATAGCAGAGAATCAGGCTTCACGTCAGCCAAAACTGGAACAGTCCATTGTCAGATATTTTGGCCCCGGCACCCAGACAGAGGAGAGAGGTCCCATAGCAGAGATTCAGGCTTCATGTCATAGCAGAGAATCATGCTTCACGTCACCCAACACTGGAACAGGCCACTGTCAGATATTTTTAGGCCCCGGCACCCAGACAGAGGAGAGGTTCATTCAACTTTGGGTTGCCCCGCAATATAATGGTAAAATGAAAATAAAAATAGGATTGAATGAGGAAGTGCCCTGGAGTACAATAATATATGGTTAAGGGGAGGTAGTTAATGTCTAATCTGCACAATGGATGGACAGGTCCTGTGGGATCCATACCTGGTTCATTTTTATGAACGTCAGCTTGTCCACATTGGCTGTAGACAGGCTGCGTTTGTCTGTAATGACGCCCCCTGCCGTGCTAAATACACGTTCAGACAAAACGCTGGCCGCCGGGCAGACCAGCACCTCCAAGGCATAAAAGGCTAGCTCTGGCCACGTGGACAATTTGGAGACCCAGAAGTTGAATGGGGCCGAACCATCAGTCAGTACGTGGAGGGGTGTGCACACGTACTGTTCCACCATGTTAGTGAAATGTTGCCTCCTGCTAACACGTTCCGTATCAGGTGGTGGTGCAGTTAGCTGTGGCGTGGTGACAAAACTTTTCCACATCTCTGCCATGCTAACCCTGCCCTCAGAGGAGCTGGCCGTGACACAGCTCCGTTGGCGACCTCTTGCTCCTCCTCTGCCTTCGCCTTGGGCTTCCACTTGTTCCCCTGTGACATTTGGGAATGCTCTCAGTAGCGCGTCTACCAATGTGCGCTTGTACTCGCGCATCTTCCTATCACGCTCCAGTACAGGAAGTAAGGTGGGCACATTGTCTTTGTACCGGGGATCAAGCAGCGTGGCAACCCAGTAGTCTGCACACATTAAAATGTGAGCAACTCTGCTGTCGTTGCGCAGGCACTGCAGCATGTAGTCGCTCATGTGTGCCAGGCTGCCCAGAGGTAAGGACAAGCTCCCCTTTGTGGGAGGCGTATCGTCATCGTCCTGCGTTTCCCCCTCAGCCACGCACCAGTGATGGGCCCGAGCTGCGTTGGGTGCCACACCTCTGTGAACATGCTTCATTCTCATCCTCCTCCACCTCCTCCTCATCCTCGTCCTCCTCGTCCTCCAGTAGTGGTCCCTGTCTGGCCACATTTGTACCTGGCCTCTGCTGTTGCAAAAAAACTCCCTCTGAGTCACTTCTAAGAGACTGGCCTGAAAGTGCTAAAAATGACCCCTCTTCCTCCTCCTCCTCCTCCTGGGCCACCTTCTCTTCCATCATCGCCCTAAGTGTTTTCTCAAGGAGATATAGAAGTAGTATTGTAACGCTGATAACGGCGTCATCGCCACTGGCCATGTTGGTGGAGTACTCGAAAGAGCGCAACGGGGCACACAGGTCTCGCATGGAGGCCCAGTCATTGGTGGTGAAGTGGTGCTGTTCCGCAGTGCGACTGACCCGTGCGTGCTGCAGCTGAAACTCAACTATGGCCTGCTGCTGCTCGCACAGTCTGTCCAGCATGTGCAAGGTGGAGTTCCACCTGGTGGGCACGTCGCATATGAGGCGGTGAGCGGGAAGGCCGAAGTTACGCTGTAGCGCAGACAGACTATCAGCGGCAGGATGTGAACGCCGGAAGCGCGCACAGACGGCCCGCACTTTATGCAGCAGCTCTGACATGTCGGGGTAGTTGTGAATGAACTTCTGCACCACCAAATTCAGCACATGCGCCAGGCAAGGGATGTGCGTCAAACTGGCTAGTCCCAGAGCTGCAACGAGATTTCGCCCATTATCGCACACCACCAGGCCGGGCTTGAGGCTCACCGACAGCAACCACTCGTAGGTCTGTTGTTCTATACCCCGCCACAACTCCTGTGTGGTGTGGGGCCTATCCCCCAAACATATGAGTTTCAGAATGGCCTGCTGACGTTTACCCCGGGCTGTGCTGAAGTTGGTGGTGAAGGTGTGTGGCTGACTGGATGAGCAGGTGGAAGAAGAGGAGGAGGAAGCCGAGTAGGAGGAGGAGGCAACAGGAGGCAAAGAATGTTGCCCTGCGATCCTTGGTGGCGGAAGGACGTGCGCCAAACAGCTCTTCGCCTGGGGCCCAGCCGCCACTACATTTACCCAGTGTGCAGTTAGGGAGATATAGCGTCCCTGGCCGTGCTTACTGGTCCACGTATCTGTGGTTAGGTGGACCTTGCCACAGATGGCGTTGCGCAGTGCACACTTGATTTTATCGGATACTTGGTTGTGCAGGGAAGGCACGGCTCTCTTGGAGAAGTAGTGGTGGCTGGGAACAACATACTGTGGGACAGCAAGCGACATGAGCTGTTTGAAGCTGTCTGTGTCCACCAGCCTAAATGACAGCATTTCATAGGCCAGTAGTTTAGAAATGCTGGCATTCAGGGCCAGGGATCGAGGGTGGCTAGGTGGGAATTTACGCTTTCTCTCAAATGTTTGTGAGATGGAGAGCTGAACGCTGCCGTGTGACATGGTTGAGATGCTTGGTGACGGAGGTGGTGGTGTTGGTGGTACATCCTCTGTTTGCTGGGCAGCAGGTGCCAACGTTCCTCCAGAGGCAGAGGAAGAGGCCGAGGCAGCAGCAGAAGAGGTAGCAGGGGGAGCCTGAGTGAGTTCCTTGTTTTTAAGGTGTTTACTCCACTGCAGTTCATGCTTTGCATGTAGGTGCCTGGTCATGCAGGTTGTGCTAAGGTTCAGAACGTTAATGCCTCGTTTCAGGCTCTGATGGCACAGCATGCAAACCACTTGGGTCTTGTCGTCAGCACATTGTTTGAAGAACTGCCACGCCAGGGAACTCCTTGAAGCTGCCTTTAGGGTGCTCGGTCCCAGATGGCGGTGGCCAGTAGCAGACGGACTCTCTTGGCGGCGGGTGTTCTGCTTTTGCCCACTGCTCCCTCTTTTGCTACGCTGTTGGCTCGGTCTCACCACTGCCTCTTCCTCCGAAATCTGAAAGTCAGTGGCACGACCTTCATACCATGTGGGGTCTAGGACCTCATCGTCCCCTGCATCGTCTTCCACCCAGTCTTCCTCCCTGACCTCCTGTTCAGTCTGCACACTGCAGAAAGACGCAGCAGTTGGCACCTGTGTTTCGTCATCATCAGAGACGTGCTGAGGTGGTATTCTTATGTCCTCATCAGGAAACATAAGTGGTTGTGCGTTAGTGCATTCTATCTCTTCCACCCCTGGGAAGGGCTAGGTGGATGCCCTTGGGAAACCCTGCCAGCAGAGTCTTCCAACAGCATAAGAGACTGCTGCATAACTTGAGGCTCAGACAGTTTCCCTGATATGCATGGGGGTGATGTCACAGACTGATGGGCTTGGTTTTCAGGCTCCATCTGTGCGCTTTCTGCAGAAGACTGGGTGGGAGATAATGTGAACGTGCTGGATCCACTGTCGGCCACCCAATTGACTAATGCCTGTACCTGATCAGGCCTTACCATCCTTAGAACGGCATTGGGCCCCACCAAATATCGCTGTAAATTCTGGCTGCTACTGGGACCTGAGGTAGTTGGTTCACTAGGACGTGTGGCTGTGGCAGAACGGCCACGTCCTCTCCCAGCACCAGAGGGTCCACTAACACCACCACGACCATGTCCGCGTCCTGTCCCTTACTAGATGTTTTCCTCATTGTTACCGTTCACCACAATAAGAAAAAAATTATTTGGCCCAATGTATTGAATTCAAATTCAGGCCTTTTTTTACAGGCACCTAACACTATCTGGCTATCTATTTAGGTACCGTATTACACTAATACAGGCACAGCAGTAACCACAGATTTAGCTGAATATAAATTGTAGGCCTAGTATTTAGGCGCTGGATGACAGGTATCCCTTTTACGGACAGAATTAGACTTGGAAATACACGGTAGCGTGTGAAGTTATTGAGAATGACCCTATCCACACCTTCAATCTAATATACCCTTTTATGGATAGATTTAAAGTTGGCCTGATACAGCAGAAAAAAATTATTTAGGGAATTGCTAAGTTGGGAATTGTATTCAACCCAGAACAAAAACTGTGCTTCGGCAGACAGCAGACAGTATTACAATTGGCTAGCCATAGCTGAAACACCAGATTTAGGGTACTGCTATTTTGGCAATTGTATTTTACCCCTCAATAAAATAGCAAGCACAGCCAAGCTCTGATGTAGGATATAGCAAAAAAATAACCACACTATTGATGGTTAAATGGACTTGGTGGCAGCTTGTGCTGGCGCACCACAAGACACAAAATGGCCGCCGATCACCCAAGAAAAAAGTGACATAAAATCGCTCTGGGCAGCCTAAAATTGTTTATTTAGCACAGTTTTTATTTAAAATTTTTTACGGTGTTCATCTGAGGGGTTAGGTCATGTAATATTTTTATAGACGCGGCGATACCAAATATGTATACTTTTTTTTTATTTATGTAAGTTTTACACAATAACAGCTTTTTTAAAACAAAAATAAATTATGTTTTAGTGTCTCCATATTCTGAGCCATAGTTTTTTTATTTTTTGGGTGATTGTCTCAGGTTTGAGCTCATTTTTTGCAGGATGAGGTGACGGTTAGATTGGTACTATTTTGGTGGGCAAACGCCTTTTTGATCGCTTGCTGTTGCACTTTGTGTGATGTAAGGTGACAAAAAATGGTTTATTTAGCACAGTTTTTATTTTTTATTTTTTACAGTGTTCATCTGAGGGGTTAGGTCATGTGATGTTTATAGAGCCGGTTGATACAGACGCGGCGATACCTAATATGTATACTTTTTTTCCCCCCTATTTTTTACCAATTTTTTGAACTTTATTTGGGGAAAATGACGTTTTTGTTTATTTTTACTTTAAACTTTTGATTTTTTGAGGGGAAAACTTTTTTTTTTCACTTTACTTTGCTTTAAATAACAAACCATTTGCAGATACCTCCTTATCCTGTGGTAGTGCATTACCATAGACCACCTTTTTCATGCCTTTCCAGAAAATCTTTTACTGCTGTGCTAGAAATTTAGTTATTGTGGAGAAATAGATAAAAAGCCCCTTACATCTCAAGATGACAATGCCAATTACCAACCATTTTTTTTAAAGGTAGAAGCGGACAGTCTTTTCTGTAGAGCCCCTGTGGAGCTGCACATGTTGATCTTATGATATTGGTTTAGGGGATATAGCAATAAAACGGTCTTCATTTCTACTTTTAATATGGATTCTTTTAATATGTCTGGTTATTTCTTTGAGACTGGAAAAAAGAGACTTAAATTACACCATTATATTTCTGTAATAAGTGGTTAATGCATTAATTTCTTTTGGGTCTCAAAACTAATTTTAGGTACTGCTAAAAGAAAAGTCAAGGTAAGGAAGTAAAACTGATAGAAACTTAAAAATAAGAATACTAGATGCAAGTCATCTAATCAACAAACACACTGTGGGTCATTTCTCAGGTTCCTGTAAGAGACACAGACTTCATTTGGTCCATTCCGGTGAGTGTAGGATCGCTTTAGTAATGCAATTGTAAATACCTAATTGTGGTAGGAGCTAATCGAGGAACAGAGTAGGCATGCCTATGTACTGCCCTGAACCAACTGGCTGGAGTGTGCCCAGTGCCAGTGACGAGGTAAGGCCTAGATAAGTGGGCCACCCAGGAGGAGTGAATGAAAAGGGGATGGGAGGGAGGGGCAAAGAAACGAGCGCCCTCCTGCTTGGACTAGGGGGTTTAAATGGGGGAGGTCGCTCCACCCACAATTACAGGCTGCACGCAGCCTTAACTATTTGTGGTAGGAGCTAATCGAGGAACAGAGTAGGCATGCCTATGTACTGCCCTGAACCAACTGGCTGGAGTGTGCCCAGTGCCAGTGACGAGGTAAGGCCTAGATAAGTGGGCAAAGAGAACCGGCCCGGAGTAGGGTGCAATGTATTTATTGGAGCATCATGGAACCCATAAAGCCCGAAGTACGAAAGGCTCTGACAATCTCAACTCGCGGATTGTGAATGTACCTTGCGTAGCAGGACGACCGCTAACGACCCCCCCTGCGGGTGACGTGTGCCGGTAGCCGGTGACTGGATGCCGCGGAAGCAGCCCCTACGTGAGAGGAGTGCCCGAATACTGCGCTAGGGTTGAACCCCAACCCTGCCGTCAGGGTGCGGACATTGGAGACAAACTGGGCTGAAGAAGAGGGCCTACCGTTGATTGGGAGCAACGGGTTGACTAACGCGGGAAACTGGAGTGAGGCCAGAAGCTCTTGGAGCGTCTTGACGGGACACCGACAGTTGGCCGAAGGGAAGAACTCTACCTCGGTGGGAGGACCAGCCTGATTGGACTTAGTGGCTGGGATGGACATTCAGGCAATGCGAACCACCTGTGGGAAAAGACCTGAGCGATTCAGAGAATATGCAACCTGAGTGAAACAAGAAAACACACAACCTGGAAATACCGCCAAACTGAAGACAGGAAAACAAAACCTGAGTGATTCCGGAAAATACGTAACCTGGGGGAATCAGGAAAACATACCACCTGGAGATACCGGCAACCTGAAAGACAGGAAAATACAAAACCTGAGCGATTCAGGGAAATACCTAAACCTGAGCGATCCAGGAGATACCCGACCTGAGATTCAGGGAAACGTAAACCTGAGTGACCTGGGCACATACATAACCCGAGCGACCCAGAAACATGAAACCGGGCGGTTCTGGAAACATAACCCGAGGAACTCAGGTAAATACATGAATCCGGGCGACCCAGGGAAATGCATGGACCGAGCGATCCATGAAACACGTAAAACCCGCGCGACTCCGGGAATTAGACCTGGGTTAAATGGGCAAAAAACATGAATTCTGAACTAATCCGGGAAATACATGAAACCTGAGAATCAGAAGGAAACAGAACTGAACATGGTATGGAAAGGATCGCAACCTAACCGAATCAACGGACAGTGCTGCCAACTCTCCGGCGATACTGAAGACCTAGGAATGGTGGCTTGTGATAAATGAAGGAAGGCTCTGAGCTGCGGAGAAGCGTCACGCCGCCACTCGGCTGGAACTTACCTGAATCCCGGCACCGTGGAGTGACCGGGCATGGGGGAGCCCTGCGATATAACTGAGGATGGATCGACATTCCGGTGGCCTGAGGCCCTGCTCACAGGAAACATAAGCTTGCGTCGGTACGAGACCCGGAGAGAGGTGCGATCTGGTGGCACTGGAAAGAGGCGATGGAGAATCGGGATGCAGCCTGGGCGGCATGGCCAACTGCTGGGTGACCCTGGACAGCCAGAATCAGAGCCCGAAGTCGCGCCGCATGCAACAAACCTGCGGAAACAGAAATCCAAACACACAGGACACGAATCGGGTACCCAGGAACCAGCCGGACGCTGCTGAACAAATCCCTGAGCGTTACAGGTTGATGCATAGCACCTGCGTCATTCGGGCGATGCACTGACTCCTGAGCGGTTCAGGCGACATGGAATCCCAAGCAACGCAGGCAATTACATGCACCTTCATGAAGATGACGGACACCTGGGAGGGTCGGGCAGTACCTTGAACCTGGTTGGACCTGGCCACTACCTACTCCCTGGGAGACCAGGGAAAAACAGAAGCCTGAGCGAATCAGGCCAACCTGACCTGTGTGAATCAGGGGAATACATAACCAGACTGTTCAGGAAAATATGCAACCTGGGAACAACCGACCTGGAAGAGGAAGGAAAACAAAACCCGAATCAGGGAGAACATGGCACCTGAGCGATTTCAGGGAAATACATGACACCTGAGCGATTCAGGGGACACGCAAGACCCGATCGATTCAGGGAACCTAACCCCTAAGTGACTAAGGGAGGCATAACACCAGAGCGATTCAGGGACCTGGCCCCTGAGTCACTTAGGGAAGAAATGGCACATGCGATTTTTGGGAACATGACATCTGTGAATTGGAGAAAACATAATCCTGAGGGATCCCGGGAAGACATGACACATGCGGTTCTTGGGTAAATGACACCTGCAATTTGGAGAAAACACGACGCCTGAGCGAATCAGAGAAGACAAAACCCGAATGATTCAGGGAAGACATGACACCTGTGACTCCGGGAACATGACCCCTGCGATCTGAGGAAAAACATGACACCTGAGTGATTCAGGGAATATTACCCCCGAGCAATTCAGGGACGACATTACCCCCGAGCGATTCAGGGACGACATTACCCCCGAGCGATTCAGGGACGACATTACCCCCGAGCGATTCAGGGACGACATTACACCTGAGCGATTCAGGGACGACATTACACCTGAGCGATTCAGGGACGACATTACACCTGAGCGATTCAGGGACGACATTACACCTGAGCGATTCAGGGACGACATTACACCTGAGCGATTCATCACACTAGCGATTCCGGGAAGACATTTACACTTGAGCGATTCAGGGAAGACATTACCCTAGAGCGATTCAGGGAAGACATTACCCTAGAGCGATTCAGGGAAGACATTACCCTAGAGCGATCCAGGGAAGACATTATACTAGAGCGATTCAGGAAAGACATTACCCTAGAGCGATCCAGGGAAGATATTACACTAGCGATCCAGGGAAGACATTATACCTGAGCGATTCAGGGAAGACATTACACCTGAGCGATTCCGGGAAGACATTACGCCTGAGCGATTCAGGGAAGACATTACACCTGAGCGATTCAGGGAAGACATTACACCTGAGCGATTCAGGGAAGACATTACACCTGAGCGATTCAGGGAAGACATTACACCTGAGCGATTCAGGGAAGACATTACACCTGAGCGATTCAGGGAAGACATTACACCTGAGCGATTCAGGGAACATATGACACCCGGTGGTTACCAGGACGACATAACATCAGAGCGGATCGGGGAACAAGTGACACCTGAGCGGTATCAGGAAAGACATCACGCCTGAGCGATTCAGGGAAGACGGGACCCCTGGCCATTTTAGGGCAGCCGTAACCCTGAGAGGTTCAGGGAAACCTGGCCCCTGAATTCAAGGAATACCACAGCCCCCCCCAGCCACCCAGGGGGTGAAGATTTATGAACGTAATAGCGTGATTGGCAGGAGCCCAGGGTGACCGGGGCCTGCACCTGGCAGTAAATCACAATCCTCCTTTCCCTCAGCAGTCCGGGGGTTAAGGGCAGCAGGCCAAACAGCCAGGCAGCCAGCAACTCGCCCGCACGGAGAAGCTGTGCCCACTGCAGACAGGGCGGCTGTGCTGCTAGTCCTGCCGCCCGGGACCCCCGCACCGGGGAACATAGTCAGGAAGAAGGCCTGACCGCCACAGTGCCAACCTTCCCTGGCAGCCACAACAACCCAAAACTGGTCAACAGATGACTTAACCACAGTAACCACAGTGCCGCATCTAACTTCCTAACCTTGGTTGGCTTGCAGGTGTCTGAAGTATCGATGTAAATTGTCTTTAGTGCAAGTAGAGGGGAATGAGGAAGGGTACTAAAAATGTTTGTGAGATAACGCACTTACTGTATATTAGTAGTGCGTTTGTGGTGTACTTCTACAGCCAATATTAGGTATTATAATAGAGAGATTAACATATGTGCAATATACATAGAATATATAATATAAGGGGGGTGAGTGCATTATAAGCCTGTAAGTAATCTCCCTTTAAGAGTATATTGCCCAGATGATGTTAGAGCCTACAACAACAGCCCCATCATTCACACCAGCGGCGCCGTCCCCGCCTGCCCCCCTTCCCGGGCCGCACCAACTTGCGGCGCATGCGCCGGAGGTGCCCGGTACCTGGAGGGGGGAGGCGACTGGGCGATGCATGCTCCGGCGCCCGGCGTGAGGCAGGGGGCCTGACGTGGAGCTACCGGCCGGGCTGCGAATTGGTGGAACACGAGGTGCCGGTGGCAGGCGCGTCTGCCCGGGCCGCAGATCGGTGATACTCTGCTAGGCTGCAGGGAGAGAAGCGGGGGTGCGTCCGCACTGCCGACAGGGCTCGGCTACCCAGCCGGGACCAACTTACCGGAGGCGCCGTGGTCTGGATTCCACGCGGACGCGAAACCGGAAGTGACGTCACAGCCGGCAACGAAACCGGAAGCGACGCCACGGACGGGCGGAACTGCAAAGAAACGAGCGCCCTCCTGCTTGGACTAGGGGGTTTAAATGGGGGAGGTCGCTCCACCCACAATTACAGGCTGCACGCAGCCTTAACTATTAGTGGTGAAGCATGGGAAATTGTGTTCTCAGGGTGATTCTTCCCATAGAATATATTACTATTTGACTATAAGATATTGTTAAACATCTGTTTGTTATATATTTATATATATATATATTATATATGTTTAATATAATAGAAATTTATTTTACCGTTGAAGGGGTTGTCCAAGAAAATCTAAAAGCTTTCCAAAGATAGTAATTGTGATAAAATGATAAAAGTAGCTACTCACCCATTTAATCCCCAATTACTCTCAGCACCATTATATAGTCCATCAAGTCAATTATTTGCACTTGGATTATACGAGCGCATCACCACTGCAGTCAAATAAACAAAGCCCAATGCAGAAAACTAGAACAGTGGTGCTGGAAGTACAGGGGGATAAAATGTATTACTACTACTAGGTTAAATTAGACCTTTGATTGGGCAACTCATTTAATTAAATAAGCTCACAAACTTAAAGGAGTTTTTCTACTTCATTTAGTATTTTTTAATACTGTACCCTCCCCCCCTTCCCAACATCCAGTGGGAACGGCCAATGGAAGCATACATACTTTCTTCCAAAAGCTTCATTTCGGCTCCGTCGGTTGACCACTGTCTTTACTGTGATTTGGTCTCTGCATGTAAACATCTGGCATGGGCAGGGGCACGTGTACCACTGCTGGCCTCAGTGGTGTACCACTTAAGGACATGTCACCACTGCAAAAAGTCATTGGCTACAGCAGCATATGTGAAACCATCCATGCCAGAAGTTTACATGCAGGGACCAAAATGCAGTCAAGACACTGGTGGAACCACGGAGAAGGACAGGTCCCACTGGGTAGCAGTAGAGCATTTAAAAAAAAACTATATGAAATTGGATAACCCCTGTAAAGTTTTATTGACATTGTGAAGAAGGCTAAAGTATCTTAAGTAGAGATGAGCGAACCCGAACTGTATTTTGGGGTGTTCGTGACTCGGACCCGAACCCGAACATTTTCGTAAAAGTCCGGGTTCGGGTTCGGTGTTCGGCGCTTTCTTGGCGCTTTTTGAAAGGCTGCAAAGCAGCCAATCAACAAGCGTCATACTACTTGCCCCAAGAGGACATCACAGCCATGCCTACTATTGGCATGGCTGTGATTGGCCAGTGCAGCATGTGACACAGCCTCTATTTAAGCTGGAGTCACGTAGCGCCGCACGTCACTCTGCTCTGATCAGTGTAGGGATAGGATGCAGCTGCTGATGTTAGTCCCAGATTAGGCAGGGATTTACTTACTGAAGTGATCGATATACAGCTGTGTATCATACAACCTCTGCAATTCAATTGCTCACTGTTTTAAGGCTGCCCAGAGCGTTTTCAGTCACTTTTTTCTGGGGTGATCGGCGGCCATTTTGTGTCTTGTGGTGCGCCAGCACAAGCTGCCACCAAGTCCATTTTTAACCATCAATAGTGTGTTTTTTTTTTGCTATATCCTACAGCAGGGGCTTGGCTGTGCTTGCTATTTTATTGAGGGGCAAAATACAATTGCCAAAATAGCAGTACCCTAAATCTGGTGTTTCAGCTGTGGCTAGCCAATTGTAATACTGTCTGCTGTCTGCCGAAGCACAGTTTTTGTTCAGGGTTGAATACAATTCCCAACTTAGCAATTCCCTAAATAATTGTTTTCTGCTGTATCAGGCCAAGTTTAAATCTATCCATAAAAGGGTATATTAGATTGAAGGTGCGGATAGCGTTATTCTCAATAACTTCAAACGCTACCGTGCATCTCCAAGTCTAATTCTGTCTGTAAATGTATACCCGTCATCCAGCGCCTAAATACTAGGCCTACAATTTATACTCAGCTAAATCTGTGGTTACTGCTGTGCCTGGCAAAGTTATTTAGTGTCTGCCAAAGCACAGTTTTTTTTCTGGGTTAAATACAATTCCCAACTTAGCAATTCCCTAAATAATTGTTTTCTGCTGTATCAGGCCAAGTTTAAATCTATCCATAAAAGGGTATATTAGATTGAAGGTGCGGATAGGGTCATTCTCAATAATAACTTCAAACGCTACCGTACATCACCAAGTCTAATTCTGTCCGTAAACGTATACCTGTCATCCACCGCCTAAATAATAGGCCTACAATTTATATTCAGCTAAATCTGTGGTTACTGCTGTGCCTGTATTAGTGTAATACGGTACCTAAGTAGATAGCTAGATACTGTTAGGTGCCTGTAAAAAAGACCTGTAACAATGAGGAAAACATCTAGTAAGGGACGCGGACGCGGACATGGTCGTGGTGGTGTTAGTGGACCCTCTGGTGCTAGGAGAGGACGTGGCCGTTCTGCCACAGCCACACGTCCTAGTGAACCAACTACCACAGGTCCCAGTAGCCGCCAGAATTTACAGCGATATTTGGTGGGGCCCAATGCCGTTCTAAGGATGGTAAGGCCTGAGCAGGTACAGGCATTAGTCAATTGGGTGGCCGACAGTGGATCCAGCACGTTCACATTATCTCCCACCCAGTCTTCTGCAGAAAGCGCACAGATGGCACATGAAAATCAAGCCCATCAGTCTGTCACATCACCCCCATGCATATCAGGGAAACTGTCTGAGCCTCAACTTATGCAGCAGTCTCTTATGCTGTTTAAAGACTCTGCTGGCAGGGTTTCCCAAGGGCATCCACCTAGCCCTTCCCCAGCGGTGGAAGACATAGAATGCACTGACGCACAACCACTTATGTTTCCTGATGATGAGGACATGGGAATACCACCTCAGCACGTCTCTGATGATGACGAAACACAGGTGCCAACTGCTGCGTCTTTCTGCAGTGTGCAGACTGAACAGGAGGTCAGGGAGGAAGACTGGGTGGAAGACGATGCAGGGGACGATGAGGTCCTAGACCCCACATAGAATGAAGGTCGTGCCACTGAGTTTCAGAGTTTGGAGGAAGAGGCAGTGGTGAGACCGAGCCAACAGCGTAGCAAAAGAGGGAGCAGTGGGCAAAAGCAGAACACCCGCCGCCAAGAGAGTCCGTCTGCTACTGGCCACCGCCATCTGGGACCGAGCACCCCAAAGGCAGCTTCAAGGAGTTCCCTGGCGTGGCAGTTCTTCAAACAATGTGCTGACGACAAGACCCGAGTGGTTTGCACGCTGTGCCATCAGAGCCTGAAGCGAGGCATTAACGTTCTGAACCTTAGCACAACCTGCATGACCAGGCACCTGCATGCAAAGCAAACACCTTAAAAACAAGGAACTCACTCAGGCTCCCCCTGCTACCTCTTCTGCTGCTGCCGCCTCGGCCTCTTCCTCCGCCTCTGGAGGAACGTTAGCACCTGCCGCCCAGCAAACAGAGGATGTACCACCAACACCACCACCTCCGTCACCAAGCATCTCAACCATGTCACACGGCAGCGTTCAGCTCTCCATCTCACAAACATTTAAGAGAAAGGGTAAATTCCCACCTAGCCACCCTCGATCCCTGGCCTGAATGCCAGCATTTCTAAACTACTGGCCTATGAAATGCTGTCATTCAGGCTGGTGGACACAGACAGCTTCAAACAGCTCATGTCGCTTGCTGTCCCCGTCCCACATTATGTTGTTCCCAGCCGCCACTACTTCTCCAAGAGAGCCGTGCCTTACCTGCACAACCAAGTATCCGATAAAATCAAGTGTGCACTGCGCAACGCCATCTGTGGCAAGGTCCACCTAACCACAGATACGTGGACCAGTAAGCACGGCCAGGGACGCTATATCTCCCTAACTGCACACTGGGTAAATGTAGTGGCGGCTGGGCCCCAGGCGGAGACCTGTTTGGCGCACATCCTTCCACCGCCAAGGATCGCAGGGCAACATTCTTTGCCTCCTGTTGCCTCCTCCTCCAACTTCAGCACAGCCCGGGGTAAACGTCAGCAGGCCATTCTAAAACTCATATGTTTGGGGGACAGGCCCCACACCGCACAGGAGTTGTGGCGGGGTATGGAACAACAGACCGACGAGTGGTTACTGACGGTGAGCCTCAAGCCCGGCCTGGTGGTGTGCGATAATGGGCGAAATCTCGTTGCAGCTCTGGGACTAGCCGGTTTGACACACATCCCTTGCCTGGCACATGTGCTGAATTTGGTGGTGCAGAAGTTCATTCACAACTACCCCGACATGTCAGAGCTGCTGCATAAAGTGCGGGCCGTCTGTGCGCGCTTCCGGCATTCACATCCTGCCGCTGCTCGTCTGTCTGCGCTACAGCGTAACTTCGGCCTTCCCGCTCACCGCCTCATATGCGACGTGCCCACCAGGTGGAACACCACCTTGCACATGCTGGACAGACTGTACGAGCAGCAGCAGGCCATAGTGGAGTTTCAGCTGCAGCACGCACGGGTCAGTCGCACTGCGGAACAGCACCACTTCACCACCAATGACTGGGCCTCCATGCGAGACCCGTGTGCCCTGTTGCGCTCTTTCGAGTACTCCACCAACATGGCCAGTGGCGATGACGCCGTTATCAGCGTTACAATACCACTTCTATGTCTCCTTGAGAAAACACTTTGGGCGATGATGGAAGAGGAGGTGGCCCAGGAGGAGGAGGAGAAAGAGGGGTAATTTTTAGCACTTTCAGGCCAGTCTCTTCGAAGTGACTCAGAGGGAGGTTTTTTGCAACAGCAGAGGCCAGGTACAAATGTGGCCAGACAGGGCCCACTACTGGAGGACGAGGAGGACGAGGATGTGGAGGAGGTGGAGGAGGATGAAGCATGTTCACAGCGGGGTGGCACCCAACGCAGCTCGGGCCCATCACTGGTGCGTGGCTGGGGGAAAACGCAGGACGATGACGATACGCCTCCCACAGAGGCTGGCTTGTCCTTACCTCTGGGCAGCCTGGCACACATGAGCGACTACATGCTGCAGTGCCTGCGCAACGACAGCAGAGTTGCCCACATTTTAACGTGTGTGGACTACTGGGTTGCCACCCTGCTGGATCCCCGGTACAAAGACAATGTGCCCACCTTACTTCCTGCACTGGACCGTGATAGGAAGATGCGCGAGTACAAGCGCACATTGGTAGACGCGCTACTGAGAGCATTCCCAAATGTCACAGGGGAACCAGTGGAAGCCCAAGGCGAAGGCAGAGGAGGAGCAAGAGGTCGCCAACGCAGCTGTGTCACGGCCAGCTCCTCTGAGGGCAGGGTTAGCATGGCAGAGATGTGGAAAAGTTTTGTCACCACGCCACAGCTAACTGCACAACCACCTGATACGGAACGTGTTAGCAGGAGGCAACATTTCACTAACATGGTGGAACAGTACGTGTGCACACCCCTCCACGTACTGACTGATGGTTCGGCCCCATTCAACTTCTGGGTCTCCAAATTGTCCACGTGGCCAGAGCTAGCCTTTTATGCCTTGGAGGTGCTGGCCTGCCCGGCGGCCAGCGTTTTGTCTGAACGTGTATTCAGCATGGCAGGGGGCGTCATTACAGACAAACGCAGCCGCCTGTCTACAGCCAATGTGGACAAGCTGACGTTCATAAAAATGAACCAAACATGGATCACACAGGACCTGTCCATCCCTTATGCAGATTAGACATTTATAACTACCTCCCCTTAACCATATATTATTGTACTCAAGGGCACTTCCTCATTCAATCCTTTTTTTATTTTCATTTTACCATTATATTGCGGGGCAACCCAAAATTGAATGAACCTCTCCTCTGTCTGGGTGCCGGGGCCTAAAAATATCTGACAGTGGCCTGTTCCAGTGTTGGGTGACATGAAGCCTGATTCTCTGCTATGACATGAAGCCTGAATCTCTGCTATGCCATGAAGCCTGATTCTCTGCTATGGGACCTCTCTCCTCTGTCTGGGTGCCGGGGCCTAAATATCTGACAATGGCCTGTTCTAGTGTTGAGTGACATGAAGCCTGATTCTCTGCTATGACATGAAGCCTGAATCTCTGCTATGCCATGAAGCCTGATTCTCTGCTATGGGACCTCTCTCCTCTGTCTGGGTGCCGGGGCCTAAATATCTGACAGTGGCCTGTTCCAGTGTTGAGTGACATGAAGCCTGATTCTCTGCTATGACATGAAGCCTGAATCTCTGCTATGCCATGAAGCCTGATTCTCTGCTATGGGACCTCTCTCCTCTCTCTGGGTGCCTGGGCCTAAAAATATCTGACAGTGGCCTGTTCCAGTGTTGGGTGACATGAAGCATGATTCTCTGCTATGACATGAAGCCTGATTCTCTGCTATGGGACCTCTCTCCTCTGTCTGGGTGCCGGGGCCTAAAAATATCTGACAATGGCCTGTTCCAGTGTTGGGTGACATGAAGCCTGATTCTCTGCTATGACTTGAAGCCTGATTCTCTGCTATGCCATGAAGCCTGATTCTCTGCTATGGGACCTCTCTCCTCTGTCTGGGTGCCGGGGCCTAAATATCTGACAATGGCCTGTTCCAGTGGTGGGTGACGTGAAGCTTGATTCTCTGCTATAACATGAAGCCTGATTCTCTGCTATGACTTGAAGCCTGATTCTCTGCTATGGGACCTCTCTCCTCTGTCTGGGTGCCGGGGCCTAAATATCTGACAATGGCCTGTTCCAGTGGTGTGTGACGTGAAGCCTGATTCTCTGCTATGACATGAAGCCTGATTCTCTGCCATGAGACCTCTCTCCAATTGATATTGGTTAATTTTAATTTATTTTATTTTTATTTTTATTAATTTCCCTATCCACATTTGTTTGCAGGGGATTTACCTACATGTTGCTGCCTTTTGCAGCCCTCTAGCCCTTTCCTGGGCTATTTTACAGCCTTTTTAGTGCCGAAAAGTTCGGGTCCCTATTGACTTCAATGGGGTTCGGGTTCGGGGCGAAGTTCGGGTCGAGTTCGGATCCCGAACCCAAACATTTCCGGGAAGTTCGGTCGAACTTCTCGAACCCGAACATCCAGGTGTTCCCTCAACTCTAATCTTAAGTAGAAGTTTTGGTGGGTAAACTCAAGCTTTTTTTAATGTGATAAAAGAAAGCACAAATATGTTTTTATCTCACACATTACAAGATTTATAAATAACAGTTTTGCTTGTCTGTAGATCTATATATACTTATTTGCATTTGTAAATATTGAATGTACTTTTATACTGTACATTTAATGCACTGTAAAGTTTATAACTTCTTGTTGATTATACAGTAAAGACTCAACATATTCCACAGCAAGATATAGAAATTGCATTATTTGCATTAGTCCTTGTCCCCAGTGGGGCTCACAATTAAATCTTTTTACCTTTAACACACACATATTAGGACAATTGCATAGGAAGCCAATTAAGCTACAGTATCAGTTTGTTTTTGGATCTTGAGAGAAAAAATGGACTAACCAAACCAATGAAACCCCTGCAAGCACAGTGATAATATACAACCCCACAGTGCTGCAGAAGATGATGGCTGTATACATGAATAAGTATTAGTATAGGGCAGCATGGGCAGATGTAGTCAACGTGCTGAATAAAAAGCCCAGTGTCTGATAAGATTAGTTATATATCTTAGCGGTCAATAAATAGTTATTTGTCTGTATTACAAAAATATTCAAGAGGCCAAAAGATTTTAATACAAATGTTTCAGACTTCCATGTTCGGGTTTGTTTTAGATTTAAAAACCACACTGCCGATCTGATATTAATGACCTATCCTGAGAATAGGCCATCAATATTAAAATCCTGGAAAGCCCCTTTAAAGAAAACAACGACCTTCTAAAAAGCATCCTTACACCAGTCATACTTTATGAATAAGGATAATTTATTACTTTTAGAATCAGCCTAACATTTCGAGAAAAGTTTATTAAATTATAAAAAAACTAAATGTGCAAATTGATTCTGTCTAATATTTGGACAATGTAAACATAGACAGTCTTAAAATACAGAAGTCAGGACACACAGATTTCATGCATTGTAAAAACAGTCCGAGGGTCAAGCAGCACAGTGTCAGGCAGCACAGGGTCAAGTATAAACATCAAGCAGGTGTCAGGTCAGGCAATGAAAGGGAAAATACACTTGAGAGCAAAATAAGACAAGTAGAGTATCTTGGAGAACCTATTGTTCAGGCACTCTAACACAGGGGAAGGTGGCTTAAATTTTTTAGGACAGCCAGCCATACAATTAAAGGGGTCTAAAAGCATGGCCAACAAAGGTTATTCTTTATATAAAGAGAACCGATTTCTGCTTGCTAGCATTCAATAGGGAGATTTATTGTTTAATTCCAGTAGGTTAAGATCTGGATGGTCATGTGTAGTGTTGAGCGAGCATGCTCGGCTGGACTGCTGTTCAGCTCGAGCATTGCTATGCTCAGCATATGGCGGTACTCGCTTAGGAAGGGACAGACAGTGTAGGGAGTGTGATCGCAATCTATTTTGTTGAAAAACGTTTCAAGACCCAAAAGTCCTTATAAGGGCTATTGTATGTGGTGGCAGCAATTTTTTTTTCCATACTTTTCCATACTTTTTCTTTAGAGGGTGTCTGCAGTGACTTGTGACATCTGTGCAATACCTTCTGTGTGTCAGGGCCAGAGATAGAAAAAATATAAGTGAAAACTAGTATATTTTTTCCATACTTTTACGTACTTTTCCTATAGAAGGGTGTCTGTGGTGACTTGTGACATCTGTGCAATACCTTCTGTGTGTCAGGGCCAGAGATAGAAAAAATATAAGTGAAATCTAGTATATTTTTTCCATACTTTTACGTACTTTTCCTATAGAAGGGTGTCTGCAGTGACTTCTGACATCTGTGCAATACCTTGTGTGTGTCAGGGCCAGAGATAGAAAAAATATAAATTAAATCTAGTATATTTTTTCCATACTTTTCCATACTTTTCCTATAGAAGGGTGTCTGCAGTGACTTGTGACATCTGTGCAATACCTTGTGTGTGTCAGGGCCAAAGATAGAAAAAATATAAGCAAAATGTAGTATATTTTTTCGATACGTTTATGTACTTTTCCTATAGAAGGGTGTCTGCAGTGACTTCTGACATCTGTGCAATTCCTTGTGTGTGTCAGGGCCAGAGATAGAAAAAATATAAGTGAAATCTATTTTCCCTTTTCCATACTTTTACGTACTTTTTTCATATACTGTGCTTGCTGTGAACTGTGACATCCGTGCCACATCTTGTGTGTCAAGCTTGCATATAACAATTAATATGAAGAAGGCGAGCATTAAGGGACGGGGAAGTGGCAGTGATGATAATGGTTAATGCAGAGGCCGTGGCCCCGGGCGAGTTGAAACTGTGCCTGCTGCCAGAGCACAAGAAAAACAATCATCCATGATACCTAGCTTCATGTCCCAGTTTGCAGGGCGGCGCAGAACAACGCTCGCGAAGTCAGCCCAGTGCGAGCAGGTGGTCGGTTAGATTGCAGCAGATAATACTTCCAGTCGGTTAAGCACCACCCTGTCTTCCACCAAGTCCAGTCTCAGTAGTCAGGAGTCTGGTCAACACAATCCTCACCATGATCCTCCTTCCTTCCACCATGTACATTCTGGCCAAACAAGTGATCCCACACTCGGATATTCCGAGGACCTCTTTTCAATCGCCATTACTTGATTTGGCCCTCTCGCCAAGCATGCTTGAAGAGGGACATGAGATCTTGTGCCCTGATTCCCACCCTCTTGAGCATCCAGAGTCACAAGAACATGACGGTGGGGAATGGCAATTAGTGTTTAATGAGGTGAATGATGATGAGACACAGTTGCCAATGAGTCAGCCGCAATTACTGTCTCAAGAGGTTGATGAAGAGGATGAGACACAGTTGTCAATCACTGAGGTTGTGGTTAGGTCAACAAATCAGAAGGATGATCAGAGTGAGGAAGTAAAGAGGAGGTGGTGGATGATGAGGTCACTGACCCAACCTGGAAAGGTGGAAAGCCGAGCGAGGACAGCAGTACAGAGTGGGAGGAATCTGCAGCACCGAAACAGGCTGGAAGAGGCAGTGGGGTGGCAAAAGGAAGAAAGCGGGCCATACCAAACAGGTCTGCAATTGTTCCATGGAGCACCCCCTTGCATAAATCTCCCTTGGCAAGGGGTAGGTGTTCCGCAGTATGGCGCTTTTTTGAGGAAAGTGCGGGCGACAAAAAAATAGTACTGTAGTTTGCAACCTGTGCCACACCAAAATGAGCCGGGGCGTGAACACTAGCAACCTCACCACCACCAGCATGATCCGCCATATGGCATCCAAGCCCTGTTTTAAGTGGGACGAACGCCTGGGTCCACAATCTGTGTCTGCGGGTCACACCACTGCCTCCTCTTCCCCTGTGTTATGTGCTGGCCAATCCCCTGTCGAAGACGCAGGCCCGGATGCCTCCCGCCCTGCACCTGGACCTTCGCAAGCACCATCAGCGACCACATCCACTTCCCTGTCCCAGCGCATTTGAAATGTCCTTACACCAGGCATTTGAACGCAAGCACAAATACCCAGCCACCCACCCACAGGCCATAGCACTAAATGCGCACCTTTTAAAATTACTGGCCTTGGAAATGTTGCCATTTAGGCTTGTGGACACTGAGGCCTTCTGCAGCCTGATGTAGGCTGCCGTCCCGCGGTACTCTGTCCCCAGCCGCCATTATTTTTCAAGGTGTGCCGTGCCCGCCTTACACCAACATTTGTCCCGAAACGTCACCCGTGCCATGACCAACACAGTTACTGGGAAGGTCCACTTAACCACGGACACATGGACAAGTGCATTTGGCCAGGGACGCTACACTGGGTAAACATTTTGGAGGCCGGGAGCGAGTCGTACCCTGGGATGGCACAGGTGCTACCGAAGCCGAGGATTGCAGGCCCTAATTCCATCAGGGTTTCCACCTAGGTTAGTGGCTCCAACCCCCACTTCTCCCCCTCCTCCGCCTCCTCCTCCACTTCCACCTCTGAATTATCCGCGTGCAGCACCAGTCAGCCATCAGCCGGTAGCTGGAAGCAGTGTAGCACTACAGTGGGGAAGCGTCAACAGGCCGTGCTGAAGCTGATATGCTTAGGGGACAATCAGCACACTGCCGCAGAGCTGTTGCAGGGGATAAGAGACCAGACTGAGCTGTGGCTCTCGCCACTCAACCTACAACCAGGCATGGTTGTGTGTGATAATGGCCGTAACTTGGTGGCGGCTTTGGAGCTCGGCAAGCTCACACACATCCCATGCTTAGCCCACATCTTAAACTTAGTGCTGGTGATGGTGCGCCATGTGTGTGCACATTTCCACAAGTCATCGACAGCTTCAGCAGGTCTGTCAACGCTGCAGCAGCGCTTGAATTTGCCAGCTTACCAGCTGTTGTGCGACGTGAGCACGCGCTGGAACTCCACGTTCCACATGTTGGCCAGGCTTTGTAAGCAGCAAAGGGCAGTAGTGGAATACCAGCTGCTACATGGTCGTCACATTTCCAGTCAGCTTCCGTTAATCAGAGGCGAGGAGTGGGCATGGATGTCTGACCTCTGTGAGGTTTTAAGAAACTTTGAGGGATCAACACAGATGGTGAGCGGCAATAACGCTATTATCAGCATAACCATCCCACTTCTGTGTCTACTCAAATGCACGCTGCTCACAATTATGGCTGACTATTTGCATGTGGAAGAGGTGGAAATGGTTACACAGGGTGATAGCCAGACCACACTCCGTCCGTCTTCTCAGCGTGAATTGGACGATGAAGAGGAGGGGCAGGAGACGGTTGCCTCCGCTACAGAGGGTAGTACACATGGAAGTTTAATTCCCTCTGTTCAGCGTGGGTGGGCAGAAGAGGATGAGATGGACAGTCATCCTCCTGATGATGGCAGTGAAATCTTGCCTGTTGGTACTCTGGCACACATGACTGACTTCATGTTAGGCTGCCTTTCCCGCAACCCGCTCGTTATACACATTTTAGACAACACTGGGTGTTCGCCCTTCTCGACCCTCGCTACAAAGAGAACTTGTCATCTCTCATTCCTTAGGTGGAGAGGACGAGCAAAACGGTGCAATACCAGAAGGTCCTTGTTTAAAAATTGCTCCAAAAATTTTCATCTGACAACTCTGGCAGCATAGTCCGTACTTCCTTGGGCAACTGAGGAGGGGAGACAAGGGGAACACACAGCAGTTCAAACAGAGGCAGGGCAACACTCTCCAAGGCCTGGGACAGTTTCATAAAACCCCGCCAGCACCCTCACCCTGATACGCGGCCTAGTGTCACAAGGAGGGAAAAGTTTTGGAAGATGGTGAAGGAGTACGTAGCAGACCGTGTCAGCGTCCTCAGTGATCCCTCAGTGCCTTACAACTACTGGGTTTTCAAGCTGGAAACGTGGCACGAACTTGCGCTCTACGCCCTGCAGGTGCTGGCCTGCCCTGCCACCAGCGTTTTGTCTGAGCGGGTATTTAGTGCTGCTGGTGGCATTATAACAGATAAGCGTATCCGCCTGTCAACTGAAAATGCTGACAGGTTGACTCTTATAAAAATGAACAAGGCCTGGATTGCCCCTGACTTCGCAACTCCACCAGAGGAAAGCAGATGAACATAAAGGCACTTTAAATGAGTTATTTATAATGTACTGAATATTCTGTATTCCCATGCACCCCTTCCACCACAAAAAAGGGTATATGGATGAATCTTCCTTTTCTCCTCCTCCTTTTCCATCATATCAACATGCTTATTCATCGAATATAATGCCCTCGTATATATGCCCTCGCATATAATTATTTTCAGGGTCAGCTCCCCTGCAGGCCCTCTCATTTATTTTTTACAGGGTCAGCTCACCCGCAGGCCCTCTCATATAATCTTTTACAGGGTCAGCTTACCCGCAGGCCCTCTCATAAATTTTTTTACAGGGACAGCTCACCCGCAAGCCCTCTCATATAATTTTTTACAGGGTCAGCTCACCCACAGGCCTTCTCATATAATATTTTGCAGGGTCAGCTCAACCGCATGCCCTCAGCGAAAATCTTTTAGAGGGTCAGCTCACCAGCATGCCCTCACCCATAATGTTTTAGATGGTCAGCTCAGCAGCAGACCCTCACCCCTAATGTTTTTGAGGGTCACCAGCAGGGCATCAATCATACTTTTTCTGTAGACGGTGTCCGCAGTGGACAGTTAAATTATCCACGCCACATCTGCTGTGTAAAGTGTGCGTATATCAAAAAATTTTTTTTTGGTTTTACAGGGTCAGCTCACCAGCAGGCCCTCAGCAGAAATATTTTAGAGGGTCAGCTCACCAGCAGGCCCTCAGCAGAAATATTTTAGAGGGTCAGCTCACCAGCAGGCCCTCAGCGGAAATATTTTCAAGGGTCAGCTCACCTGCCGGCCCTCAGCGGAAATATTTTCAAAGGTCAGCTCACCAGCAGGCCCTCAGAGGAAATCTTTTAGAGGGTCAGCTCACCTGCAGGCCCTCGTATATCTGGGAGATACAGTGTACCTTTACAGACGCTGCGAACAGTGTCATTACCTGTGGTACCTCTCCTGTATAACGTTTCCTCATCCTAAATACCTATGACATTCCCTGTAATTTTTTAGTACTCATTCCAATGACAGGGCCTCTTAAGAGTCCTGTATTGTTATTTATCGTCACTACCTCCCTGAGTCGGGAGTGGGTAATTTGCGCGCCCCCGCCTGCCTTTCTTGGAAGTTGTAGTCGTAGCCATTACTCAGGCTCATGCAATCACCCAGAAGTTATCTAGAGTCAACAAAGTGGCAGCAGGCCCTTGCACATAATGTTTGAGAGGGTCAGCTCACCAGCAGGCCCTCACCTACAATCTTTTACAGGGTCAGCTCACCAGCAGGCCCTCACCTACAAGTCCAGTCTCACTATCCAAGAGTCTGGTCAACACAATCTTCACCACCGGGGGTCACGTAACCACTTAGCATGGAGGAGTATCGTTGGTTATCGGAATGAACCACACAAATCTTCTCAATCCACCCGATCACAACGGCTATGCACCACCACCTACAGAATCGAGAAAGAGGTATCAATCTGTCAATCCTTTCCGTGTCGGGGCCGGGTGAGGTTTCCTGTGAGTAGTAAAATTAAGCCGCAGGCTCAACTCCTAGTGGTGCCCTTCCGTCAATTAGTTTAAGTTTCAGCTTTGCAACCATACTCCCCCCGGAACCCAAAGAGTTTGTTTGTTTAATGCTCGTGTCCCCCCATTGACTTCCATTATACTCAGGTGTTCGGTAGGGCACCCGAGCATCCCGATGTGTTTGGCGAGAGCACCCGAGCATCCCGATGTGTTCGGCCAGAGCACCCGAGCACTAAGGTGCTCGATCATCACTAGTCATGTGATAACATGATTTGTTACAAGACAGAACTCTGATGACTGTACTGTAATTGCACCAAGCTGAGTACTTGTGCGTTGATCACATAAGCAAGGGAGATTTTATCCACTGAACTGAATGGCTGTTTAAGATGGAAGCCTTTTTGGGATGGTACGCAAATAATGGCAGGTGGAAACACACACAAATTTTGTGCAGAATAAGCAAATTTGACAAAAATGTGTCCACTAAACGAACCCAAAGCTTTTCAGGTTTGCTTCAGACAAATGCAGTAAAATTGTGTGCAGAACATGTTGTACATGTTTGTGTGAAAAACCATGAGGCAGGAAGAAGAATGCTCAGATGACCCTGGGAAAAAGTGGGGGGAACTTGCCCTGATTGGCTCAGAGGCTGAAAAACAGCCTCATCAGTCAATAACTGGTGGTAGCAATGGTGTTACTATAGGGGTTGCAGCGGTCTTGCTTTTTTCACTACAAAACCAGCCACCTGCAAGAAATAGGCTTTTACATATTATTATTGCCAACATAGCATGCCAACATAATTCTGCTGCTGAGCAATTGCATATTTTTTTCAGTGCATTATATCTGTTAGTGTTGATCAAGCACCAAAGTGCTCAGGTGCACAATGGAAGTCCACAGGGAAACTCGAGCATTAAACCAGGCACCCGCTGAGGAGAGGGTGTCTGGTTTACAAAAAAAGGTTAGAAATTAATGGAAACACCACCAAAATGGTTTGGAAACAGCATAAGGAGGATGTCTGGATGCATCTTGGACTCCTATAACCTATGACATACCACACAAAGGCTATATGCCAAAAGTCAGGTATGTGTAAACTAACAATCTATCCATGAGACAGATACAGTCAGCTCACCTTACAATGGCAGCCTTGTGCACTGTGAGACATTCAAAACCAGCTCTCATCTGACTAAGAGCCAGCAAGCCTCAAAGTTGCTTCATATCTGTTGGATGGCTTGGGTGGACCTGCACACCTAGATCATTATCATTTGGGTGACAACAAGTTTTCTGATTGTCCTAACATAATATTCAATAACGTTTCTATACATTTTTGTCATGTAAACTCTTTTGCATAAACATGGGCAGATGGGAAAGAAATGCAAATGAGCAGAATCTGCCTTGTTTTTCAGGTGAAAAACCATTTGCATGGAAAATTCGTGATAAAAATTCGCAATTAGAATATTCGCGATCTACACTACTCATGAACAGCGCCATCTATTGGATTCATAATCTTGTCATAAGACTATGAAACCAATAGATGGTGCTGTTCATGAGTCATGAACAGCGGCATCTATTGGATTCATAGTCTTTTCATAAGACTATAAATCCAATAAATGGCACTGTTCATGAGTAGTGTTGATCGCGAATATTCTAATCGTGAATTTTTGTTGCAAATTTTCCATGCAAATGGTGTTTCAGCTGAAAAACAAGCAGATTCAGCTAATTTGCATATGCCCACGATTATGCAAATGAGTTTACATGACAAAACTGTATAGAAAACTTTTTGTCACCCTAATGATAATGACCTAGATGCGCAGGTCCACCCAAGCCATTCAACAGTTATGAAGCTGGTTTTGAATGTCTCATAGTGCACAAGGCTGCCATTGTAAGGTTTGCTGACTGTATCTATCTCATGGATAGATTGTTGGCTTTCACATAACTGACTTTTGGCATATAGCCTTTGTGTTGTTGTCTATTGTATGTCATAGGTAATGGGAGTCCAAGATGCATCCAGACATCCACCCCATGCTGTTTCCAAAACATTTCATTGTTGTTTCCATCAATTTCTAACCTTTTTCTGTGAACCAGACACCCTCTCTTCTTCAGAGCAGGGGGTGTCTGGTTTAATGCTCGGGTCTCCCATTGATTTTCATTGTGTTCAATTGTGCTTGAGCATATAAAGTAGTTGGCCGAACACTGCAATGTGCCGACCATAGCGAGGCTTGAGCTAAACTGCTGTTCGGCCGAGCATGCTCGCTCAACACTAATATCTGTCCGTTATTATTAAATGCATTTCATTATAGCTAAAGCATTTCACAGCAATAAAACCAATTTAGACCAGTGAAATTAAACGCAAATTACAGTGTAGATAGAAATATTAACATCTTTCCTGCATCGTTATATTATTGTTTTGGGGGGGGGAGAACTTTTGCAGCACAAGTTTGCAATGTGTGTTTTACAGTAGAGAAAGGTCTTTATTGAAACTGCTTTTTAAAATGGAAATAAAAAAGTAGTCAAATCTTACACTAGCCTTAGGCTACTTTCACACTAGCGTTTCTATTTTCCGGTATTGATATCCGTCATAGGTAGGGATGAGCGAACCCGAACATTTTCGTAAAAGTCCGGGTTCGGGTTCGGGGTTCGGCGCTTTCTTGGCGCTTTTTGAAAGGCTGCAAAGCAGCCAATCAACAAGCATCATACTAATTGCCCCAAGAGGCCATCACAGCCATGCCTACTATTGGCATGGCTGTGATTGGCCAATGCAGCATGTGACCCAGCCTCTATATAAGCTTGGGTCACGTAGCGCTGCACGTCACTCTGCTGATACAAGCGTAGGGAGAGGTTGCAGCTGCGACGTTAGGGCGAGATTAGGCAGATTAACTCCTCCAAAAGACTTCATTCAGTGATCGATCTACAGCTGTGGATCATTGAAGTGCTGATATTCAATTTCTCACTTTTTTTAGGCTGCCCAGAGCATTTTTATATCACTTTTTTCTGGGGTGATCGGCGGCCATTTTGTGGCTTGTGGTGCGCCAGCACAAGCTACCACCAAGTACATTTAACCGTCAATAGTGTGGTTATTTTTTGCTATATCCTACATCAGGGTCAAGCTTTCATCAAGTGCATTTAACCATCAATAGTGTGGTTATTTTTTGCTATATCCTACATCAGGGTCAAGCTTTCATCAAGTGCATTTAACCATCAATAGTGTGGTTATTTTTTGGACATATACTACATCAGGGGCAAGTTGAGCCTGTCACCCAGCGCCTAAAAAATAGGCCTCACATTTGTATTCAACCAAATCTGTACTGTTTTAGCTGGTCAAGTTATTGTTTGTGACCGTGAAAGCACAGTTTTTGTTCTGGGTTGAAAAACAATTCCCAAATTTGCAATTCTCAAAATTAGTGGTTTCTGCTGGATCAGGCCTACTTTAAATCTATCCCTAAAAGGGTATATTAGATTCAAGGTGCTGATAGGGTAATTCTCAAGAACTTCACACACACGCTACAGTGCAGATCCAAGTCTAATTCTGTGATTAAACGTATACCTGTCACCCAGTGCCTAAAAAATAGGCCTCACATTTATATTCAGCTAAATTTGTCATTACTGGTGTGCCTGTATTAGTGTAATACGGTACCTAAATAGATAGCCAGATAGTGTTAGGTGTCTGTAAAAAAAGGCCTCAATTGGAATTCAATACATTGGCCCGAATAATATTTTTCTTATTGTGGTAAACGGTAACAATGAGGAAAACATCTAGTAAGGGTTGCGGACGCGGACGTGGACATGGTCGTGGTGGTGTTAGTGGACCCTCTGGTGCTGGGAGAGGACGTGGCCGTTCTGCCACAGCCACACGTCCTAGTGTACCAACTACCTCAGGTCCCAGTAGCTGCCAGAATTTACAGCCATATTTGGTGGGGCCCAATGCCGTTCTAAGGATGGTAAGGCCTGAACAGGTACAGGTATTAGTCAATTGGGTGGCCGACAGTGGATCCAGCACGTTCACATTATCTCCCACCCAGTCTTCTGCAGAAAGCGCACAGATGGCGCATGAAAACCAAGCCCATCAGTCTGTCACATCACCCCCATGCATATCAGGGAAACTGTCTGAGCCTCAAGTTATGCAGCAGTCTCTTATGCTGTTTGAAGACTCTGCTGGCAGGGTTTCCCAAGGGCATCCACCTAGCCCTTCCCCAGGGGTGGAAGAGATAGAATGCACTGACGCACAACCACTTATGTTTCCTGATGATGAGGACATGGGAATACCACCTCAGCATGTCTCTGATGATGACGAAACACAGGTGCCAACTGCTGCGTCTTTCTGCAGTGTGCAGACTGAACAGGAGGTCAGGGATCAAGACTGGGTGGAAGACGATGCAGGGGACGATGAGGTCCTAGACCCCACATGGAATGAAGGTCGTGCCACTGACTTTCACAGTTCAGAGGAAGAGGCAGTGGTGAGACCGAGCCAACAGCGTAGCAAAAGAGGGAGCAGTGGGAAAATCAGAACACCCGCCGCCAAGAGACTCCGCCTGCTACTGACCGAGCACCCCAAAGGCAGCTTCAAAGAGTTCCCTGGCATGGCACTTCTTCAAACAATGTGCTGACGACAAGACCCGAGTGGTTTGCACGCTGTGCCATCAGAGCCTAAAGCGAGGCATTAACGTTCTGAACCTTAGCACAACCTGCATGACCAGGCACCTGCATGCAAAGCATGAACTGCAGTGGAGTAAACACCTTAAAAACAAGGAAGTCACTCAGGCTCTCCGTGCTACCTCTTCTGCTGCTGCCGCCTCGGCCTCTTCTGCTGCTGCAGCCTCGGCCTCTTCCTCCGCCTCTGGAGTGGCGTTGGCACTTGCCGCCCAGCAAACATGGGATGTACCACCAACACCACCACCTGCGTCACCAAGCATCTCAACCATGTCACATTGCAGCGTTCAGCTCTCCAGCTCACAAACATTTGAGAGAAAGCGTAAAGTCCCACCTAGCCACCCTCGATCCCTGGCCCTGAATGCCAGCATTTCTAAACTACTGGCCTATGAAATGCTGTCATTTAGGCTGGTGGACACAGGCAGCTTCAAACAGCTCATGTCGCTTGCTGTCCCACAGTATGTTGTTCCCAGCCGGCACTACTTCTCCAAGAGAGCCGTGCCTTCCCTGCACAACCAAGTATCCGATAAAATCAAGTGTGCACTGCGCAACGCCATCTGTGGCAAGGTCTACCTAACCACAGATACGTGTACCAGTAAGCACGGCCAGGGAGGCTATATCTCCCTAACTGCACACTGGGTAAATGTAGTGGCGGCTGGGCCCCAGGCGGAGAGCTGTTTGGCGCACGTCCTTCTGCCGCCAAGGATCGCAGGGCAACATTCTTTGCCTCCTGTCTCCTCCTCCTCCTACTCAGCTTCCTCCTCCTCTTCTTCCACCTGCTTATCCAGTCAGCCACACACCTTCACCACCAACTTCAGCACAGCCCGGGGTAAACGTCAGCAGGCCGTTCTGAAACTCATATGTTTGGGGGACAGGCCCCACACCGCACAGGAGTTGTGGCGGGGTATAGAACAACAGACCGACGAGTGGTTGCTGCCGGTGAGCCTCAAGCCCGGCCTGGTGGTGTGCAATAATGGGCGAAATCTCGTTGCAGCTCTGGGACTAGCCGGTTTGACGCACATCCCTTGCCTGGCGCATGTGCTGAATTTGGTGGTGCAGAAGTTCATTCACAACTACCCCGACATGTCAGAGCTGCTGCATAAAGTGCGGGCCGTCTGATCGCGCTTCCGGCGATCACACCCTGCGGCTGCTCGCCTGTCTGCGCTACAGCGTAACTTCGGCCTGCCCGCTCACCGCCTCATATGCGACGTGCCCACCAGGTGGAACTCCACCTTGCACATGCTGGACAGACTGTGCGAGCAGCAGCAGGCCATAGTGGAGTTTCAGCTGCAGCACGCACGGGTCAGTCGCACTGCGGATCAGCCCCACTTCACCACCAATGACTGGGCCTCCATGCGAGACCTGTGTGCCCTGTTGTGCTGTTTCGAGTACTCCACCAACATGGCCAGTGGCGATGACGCCGTTATCAGCGTTACAATACAACTTCTATGTCTCCTTGAGAAAACACTTAGGAGGATGATGGAAGAGGAGGTGGCCCAGGAGGATGAGGAGGAAGAGGGGTCATTTTTAGCACTTTCAGGCCAGTCTCTTCGAAGTGACTCAGAGGGAGGTTTTTTGCAACAGCAGAGGCCAGGTACAAATGTGGCCAGACAGGGCCCACTACTGGAGGACGAGGAGGACGAGGAGGACGAGGATGAGGAGGAGGTGGAGGAGGATGAGGATGAAGCATGTTCACAGCGGGGTGGCACCCAAAGCAGCTCGGGCCCATCACTGGTGCGTGGCTGGGGGGAAACACAGGACGATGACGATACACCTCCCACAGAGGACCGCTTGTCCTTACCTCTGGGCAGCCTGGCACACATGAGCGACTACATGCTGCAGTGCCTGCGCAACGACAGCAGAGTTGCCCACATTTTAATGTGTGCGGACTACTGGGTTGCCACCCTGCTGGATCCCCGGTACAAAGACAATGTGCCCACCTTACTTCCTACACTGGAGCGTGATAGGAAGATGCGCGAGTACAAGCGCACGTTGGTAGACGCGCTACTGAGAGCACTCCCAAATGTCACAGGGGAACCAGTGGAATCCCAAGGCGAAGGCAGAGGAGAAGCAAGAGGTCGCCAACGCAGCTGTGTCACGGCCAGCTCCTCTGAGGGCAGGGTTAGCATGGCAGAGATGTGGAAAAGTTTTGTCACCACGCCACAGCTAACTGCACCACCACCTGATACGGAACGTGTTAGCAGGAGGCAACATTTCACTAACATGGTGGAACAGTACCTGTGCACACCCCTCCACGTACTGACTGATGGTTCGGCCCCATTCAACTTCTGGGTCTCCAAATTGTCCACGTGGCCAGAGCTAGCCTTTTATGCCTTGGAGGTGCTGGCCTGCCCGGCGGCCAGCGTTTTGTCTGAACATGTATTCAGCACGGCAGGCGGCGTCATTAATGACAAACGCAGCCGCCTGTCTACAGCCAATGTGGACAAGCTGACGTTCATAAAAATGAACCAGGCATGGATCCCACAGGACCTATCCATCCCTTGTGCAGATTAGACAGTAACTACCTCCCCTTAACAATATATTATTTACTCCAGGGCACTTCCTCACTCAATCCTATTTTTATTTTCATTTTACCATTATATTGCGGGGCAACCCAAAGTTGAATGAACCTCTCCTCTGTCTGGGTGCCTGGGCCTAAATATGTGACAGTGGCCTGTTCCAGTGGTGGGTGACGTGAAGCCTGATTCTCTGCTATGACATGAAGACTGATTCTGTGCTGACATGAAGCCAGATTCTCTGTTACGGGACCTCTCTCCTCTGTCTGGGTGCCGGGGCCTAAATATGTGACAGTGGCCTGTTCCAGTGGTGGGTGACGTGAAGCCTGATTCTCTGCTATGACATGAAGACTGATTCTGTGCTGACATGAAGCCAGATTCTCTGTTACGGGACCTCTCTCCTCTGTCTGGGTGCCGGGGTCTAAATATGTGACAGTGGCCTGTTCCAGTGGTGGGTGACGTGAAGCCTGATTCTCTGCTATGACATGAAGACTGATTCTGTGCTGACATGAAGCCAGATTCTCTGTTACGGGACCTCTCTCCTCTGCCTGGGTGCCTGGGCCTAAATATGTGACAGTGGCCTGTTCCAGTGGTGGGTGACGTGAAGCCTGATTCTCTGCTATGACATGAAGACTGATTCTCTGCTGACATGAAGCCAGATTCTCTGTTACGGGACCTCTCTCCTCTGCCTGGGTGCCTGGGCCTAAATATGTGACAGTGGCCTGTTCCAGTGGTGGGTGACGTGAAGCTTGATTCTCTGCTATGACATGAAGACTGATTCTCTGCTGACATGAAGCCAGATTCTCTGCTATGGCATGAAGAGACTGATTCTCTGCTATGGGACCTCTGTCCAATTGATATTGGTTAATTTTTTTTTAATTTTTTTATTCATTTCCCTATCCACATTTGTTTGCAGGGGATTTACCTACATGTTGCTGCCTTTTGCAGCCCTCTAGCTCTTTCCTGGGCTGTTTTACAGCCTTTTTAGTGCCGAAAAGTTCGGGTCCCCATTGACTCCAATGGGGTTCGGGTTCGGGACGAAGTTCGGGTCGGGTTCGGATCCCGAACCCGAACATTTCCGGGAAGTTCGGCCGAACTTCTCGAACCCGAACATCCAGGTGTTTGCTCAACTCTAGTCATAGGGTCTCAATACTGTAAAAAAAAAACGTTTCCGTTTTGTCCCCATTCATTGTCAATAGGGACAAAATGTAACTGAACAGAAAGGAATGCTCCAAAATGCATTCAGTTCCATTCGGTTGCGCTCTTTCCGTCATGGGATGCGGAGCAAGACGGATCCGTCATGACCCACAATGCAAGTCAATGGGGATCCGTTTTCTCTGACACAATCTGACACAATAGAAAACGGATCCGCCCCCCATTGACTTTTAATTTAGTTCATGAGGATCCGTCTTGGCTATGTTAAAGATAATACAACCGGATCCATTCATAATGGATGCAGACGGTTGTATTATCAGTAACGGAAGCGTTTTTGCTGAACCTTGCCGGATCCAGCAAAAACGCTAGTGTGAAAGTAGCCTAACCTGCATAATTATATTGTTTTTGTGGAGTGGGGAGAATAATCTCATTACAAGTAAGCAATGTGTGTTTTACAGTAGAGAGCTCTTTTAAAAAAATGTGTTTTAAATGTAAATAATAGAGATGAGCGAAATTTTCTGAAATTTGATTCGCCAGTTCGGCGATTTTTTTTTAAAACATTTGGTTTGATCCGAATTTATTTGTGACAAAAAAAAGACAAACTTCCATCAAGTTCCACCAAGGGATAGGTATGGACGCGAATCCCAGAAGGAAGTGAGACTCAGATTTCTACAAGTTTTCATAAGCATTTATGTTTTTTACTTTTAAGAATTCGTCTAAACCCTTTTTGAAACTGTCCACTGTTCCTGCTGTGACCATGTCCTGAGGAAGTCTATTCCACAGATTCACAGTTCTTACAGTAAAGAAGCTTTGACGCTTCTGGAGACTGAACTTTTTCTTCTTCAGTCGGAGGCAGTGCCCCCTTTTGAGCACATTTTACATGGAACAGCTTTTCGCCGTATTTTTTTGTATGGCCCATTTATATACTTGTACAGGTTAATCATGTCCCCCCTTAGACGTCTTTTCCCAAGACTAAATAAATTAAATTCTTTTAATCTTTCTTCATAACTAAGACCCTCCATGCACCTTATCATTTTAGTCGCTCTCCTCTATACTTTTTCCAGCTGCAGAGCGTCCTTTCTATAAACTGGTGCCCAGAACAGGACTGGGTATTTCAGATAAGGCCGTCCCAGCACTTTGTAAAGTGGTAGTATTACATCCCTGCCTCGCGAGTCCATGCCTCGTTTAATGCATGACAATATTCTGGTGGCATTAGAAGCAGCTGATTGACATTGTATACTATAATTTAATCTACCATCCACAAGGACACCCAAATCATTCTCTATAAGTGACTCTCCCAGTGCTACGTAAAGAATAAGAAGTTCTGCATCGGCGCAAAATCACTAGTGGAAGCAGTCTTAATAGATGGATTCTTCTTGTTTTAATAAGAAACAATGCGTTTCGGGGATCAGAGACTCCCCTTCATCAGGTTTCACCTAGGACATATGAAGCACAGAGATTATTACTACCAAGATGCATAACTTTACATTTGTCCACATTGAACCTCATTTGCCAAGTTGATGCCCAATCACTCAGAGTGTACAAGTCAGCTTGTAGTTTGTGGACCTCTTCCATAGACCGTACAGTTCTACACAGTTTAGTGTCATCTGAAAAAATAGATATGGTGCTATTAATCCCATCCTCAATATCATTAATAAATAAATTAAATAATAAAGGGCCCAGCACTGAACCTTGGGGTACACCACTTATAACCTAGGACCATTCTGAATAGGAATCATTGACCACAACTCTCTGGACACCGTCCTTCAGCCAGTTTTCAATCCAATTACAAACTATACTTTCCAAGCCAATAGACCTTACTTTACTTATTAAGAGTCTATGAGGAATAGTATCAAAAGCCTTTGCAAAATCCAGAAACACTACATCCACAGCCGCCCCTTTGTCCAGGCTACTACTCACCTGCTCATAAAAACAAATCAGGTTAGTCTGACAACTTCTGTCCTTGGTAAACCCATGCTGGTTATAACTTATAATATTATTTATAGTCACATACTCCTGTATATAGTCCCTTAAGATTCCTTCAAACATTTTTCACACAACAGAAGTTAAACTAACTGGTCTGTAATTACCTGTGGAGGACCTTGATCCTTTTTTGAATATGGGCACCATGTCTGCCTTGCGCCAATCACTTGGCACTGTATCAGTCCCTAGAGAATCCTTAAAAATTATAAACAGGGGCACAGCAATGACTGAACACAGCACTTTAAGCACTCTTGGGTGTAATCCATCTGGACCCGGAATTTTGTTCACATTTACCCTATTTAACTTCTCTTGGACAATATCTACAGTTAGCCAATTGAGTATATCACTGGATGAACTAACAACCCCGACACCACAGATATCAGCTCCTTTCTCTTCTTTTGTATATACAGAGCTAAAAAACTCTGCCTTTTCCTTATCTTCAGTGACCCCCCCCCCCCCCCCCCCTTTACCATTATTTAGGGTCCTACCTGCTCAGATCTAGTTTTTTTAGCATTTATATATTTAAAAAACTTTTTGGGATTTGTTTTGCTTTCTTTTGCTACCTGCTGTTCGTTTTGTATGTTTGCTAATTTTATCTCCTTTTTGCAGATTTTATTAAGCCCTTTGTAATCTTCAAACGCTACAGCTGACCCCTTTAGATTTGTATTTTTTAAATGCCCTCTTTTTGTCTTTTATTGCTCTTTTTACAGTAGCTGTAAGCCATGGGGGGGTTTAATTTTTAGCCGTTTATACTTGTTACCTAAAGTAATACATTTTTAGTGCAATTACTCAATGTGGATTTGAAGCTCCCCCATTTATCCTCTGTATTATTATGTGACAGTAGCTGCTCCGAGTCTATGCCCTGAAATGCTGCCTTCAACCCAGAGAAATTAGCCTTTTTGAAATTCAGTGTCTTTGCTCTGCCTGACAGAGTTTTCTTCTTATAGTTTAGGGGGAATATAATTATATTGTGGTCACTATTACCTAGTGTTTCTCGAACAGTAACATTACCAACAAGCTCTGCATCGAAATTACCAGATCCAACACAGCATCGTCCCTAGTGGGAGCTTATACAAACTGGTCCATAAAGTGGTCCTGCTGCAAGTTGAGGAATTTTCTCCTCTTTGCAGCTGAGGCAGAACCATGACCCCAGTCAATGTCTGGGAAGTTAAAATCTCCCATTATGACTACTGTACCAGCCTGTGCTGCCCGCTCTATTTGGTTATACAGTTGCATTTCTATCTCTTCTGTGATGTTAGGGGGTCTATAGATTACACCAAGTATTATTTTTTCAGTGTTTATATCCCTTTGAACTTCCACCCATAAAGGTTTCCACATCCTCACCATCCTCACGCACTATTGCCTCTTTCACACTTGTCTTCAGATCACTCCTCACATACAGGCACACGCCATCACCTTTTCTATTGACCTGGTCTTTCCTAAATAGTGTAAAACCCTCAATATTAACAGCCCAGTCATGCGAAGAGTCCAACCATGTCTCAGCTACACCAACAACATCTTTGTGTTCTTCTAGTACCATAGCCTCCAGCTCCCCCATTTTGCTAGCTAGACTTCTGGCATTTGTGAAAATACATTTTAAATTACCATTACCTGCAAAGTGATTATACGGGATTTTTTGGTTACCTTGGTAAATATTTGTATGTAACAGGTTCTTGTTACGAGCAGTTTTATTTTTTATAAATGTATAGTTATGCCCAGTCTTCTCTCTATTTTCCTTGCTAACCTTAGCCCCCACTAAATCCCCACTGTCCCCTTCTATATCCCACTCTCTATCTACACTATCTACCACTAGTGATGAGCGGCAGGGGTCATATTCGAATTTGCGATATTTCGCGAATATTTTGTAGAATATTCGTCGAATATTCGCAAATTCGAATATTCATTATATTCTACGATATTTTTTACTCGAAAAATCGGCAAAGTAATGATCGTGTAATATGAGAATTTTCGTCATGCGAATTTTAGTAATGCAAATTTTTATTGCGATTTTTTTCAACTTACAACTATTAGACAAAGAAGATTATAGCACTATATTAGCTAAATTACTCTATATTCGTTTTTTTCCGAATATTTTCTATATTGCTATAACTTTGTTTTTTGGAATATTCGTAATATTCTAAAACAAGAATATATAGCAATATAGTGAATATTCGGAAAAAAAAAACGAATTTAGAGCAATTTAGCTAATATAATGCTATAATCTTATTTTTTTATAGTTATAATTTTTTTCCAATCTGAACTTCAGATGAGAAAAAAATTACAACTATTAGACAAAGAAGATTATAGCACTATATTAGCTAAATGCTCTATATTCATTCTTTTTTCGAATATTTGCTATATTGCTATAACTTTGTTTTTTCGAATATTCGGAATATTCTAATACAAGTATATATAGAGCAATATAGTGAATATTCGAAAAAAACAAAAACGAATTTAGAGCAATTCAGCTAATATAGTGCTACAATCTTTTTTTTTTATAGTTGTAATTTTTTTCCAATCTGAACTTCAGATGAGAAAAAAATTACAACAATTAGACAAAGAAGATTATAGCACTATATTAGCTAAATTGCTTTAAATTCGTTTTTTTTTTCGAATATTCACTATATTGCTATATATTCTTGTTTTAGAATTTTCCGAATATTCGAAAAAACGAAGTTATAGCAATATAGCAAATATTCGAAAAAAAACTAATATAGAGCAATTTAGCTAATATAGTGCTATAATCTTCTTTGTCTAATAGTTGTAAGTTAAAAAAAATCGCAATAAAAATTCGAAAATTCGCAAACAACACTACTCCTAAAGTCAAATATACTGCAGCCTTCTCATTGGCCCACAAGCTAGAAGCAGGGAGGGATCATGTGTACTGATTAAAAAAAAAATTGAATATTCGAAATTACGAATATATATCACTATATTAGGCTACTTTCACACCTGCGTTCTGGTGTCCGCTCGTGAGCTCCGTTCGAAGGGGCTCACAAGCGGCCCCGAACGCAACCGTCCAGCCCTAATGCATTCTCAGTGGACGCGGATCCGATGAGAATGCATCAGTCTGCTAGCGTTCAGCCTCCGCTCCGCTCAGCGAGCGGACACCTGAACGCTGCTTGCAGCGTTCGGGTGTCCGCCTGGCCGTGCGGAGGCAAGCGGATCCGTCCAGACTTACAATGGAAGTCAATGGGGACGGATCCGCTTGAAGATGACACCATATAGCTCAATCTTCAAACGGATCCGTCCCCCATTGACTTTCAATGTAAAGTCTGGACGGATCCGTTCAGGCTACTTTCAGACTTAGTTTTTTTTTCAAACTATAATGCAGACGGATCCGTTCTGAACCGATACAAACGTCTGCATTATAGGAGCGGATCCGTCTGAGCAGACATCAGACGGACCCGCTCTGAACGCTAGTGTGAAAGTAGCCTTAGAAATATTTGCGAATTTTCGAAGTACCTATATTCACGATAAAAATTTGAAATTCGAATATTCGTGATAAACACTATCTACTACCTTATTAGTATGACACCTCCCCCCAGATCCTAGTTTAAAAGCTCCTCCATTAGTCTAACCATTTTTTGCCCCAGGGCAGTTGCACCCTCCCCATTGAGGTGCAACTCGTCCCTACTGTAGAGCCTATAACTGACCGCAAAGTCGGCCCAGTTCTCCATGAACCCAAACCCTTCCTTCCTGCACCAGCTTCTAAGCCACTTATTTAACTCCCTAAGCTCCCGTTGTCTCTCTAGTGACGCTCGTGGCACTGGTAGTATTTCTGAAAACACTACCTTGGAGGTCCTGGACTTGAGCTTCTCACCTAGCTCCCTAAAATCATTTTTAAGGACCTTCCACCTCCCACTGACTTTGTCATTGGTGCCAATATGTACCATGACCGCTGGCTCTTCCCAGCCCCACCCAGCAATGTCTTCTGTGTTTTGTACCCACTCCTGCTTTTGGCTACCAAATCACAAGCCAATTCTGATGGGACCATACAGGCCTTCCAGCTGGTACACAGACAGGATCCGTTGTGCGTCTCATTTTTTCTTCCTTCTGACAGATCAGAAGAAGGATCAAATGAATGATGATATCAGCCAGGCCGAAAAGCAAAATAGTAGTCCAGTCATGAAGTGGGGAGGGTGGGAAAAGCTTGAGAAGTCCACAAAGTGGCCCTATCACATAGTTGTGAGGTGAAGCAGCATGAGAAGACCACAGAGTGGCACAATGACAAAGTCCGAAGGTGGCAGCAGCATTAGGGGGCCGCAGAGTGGCACAATTACTGAGTGTGGAGGTGGCAGCAGCATGAGGAGACCACAGAGTGGCAGAAAGACAGAGTCTGGAGGTGGCAGCAGCATGAGCAGACCAACGAGTGGCAGAAAAACAGAGTCGGGAGATGGCGGCAGCATTAGGAGGCCACAGAGTGGCACAATAACACAGTATGGAGGTGGCGGCAGTATCAGGAGGCAACAGAGTGGCAAGGTGACATAGTGTGGAGGTGGCAGCAGCATGAGCAGACCACAGAGTGGCACAATGGCAGAGCCTGGATGTGGCGGCAGCATTAGGAGGCCACAGAGTGGCACAATAACAGAGTCTGGAGGTGGTAGCAGCATTAGGAGGCCGCAGAGTTGCACAATAGCAGAGTCTAGGGGTGACAGCAGCATCAGTAGGCCAAAGAGTGGCAAGGTGACAGTGTGGAGATGGCAGCAGCATGACCAGACCACAGAGTGGCACAATGACAGAGTCCAGAGGTGGCTACAGCATGATGAGGCTGCAAAGTGGCACAATGGCAGAGTCTGGAGGTGGCAGCAGAATTAGGAGGCTGCAGAGTGGCACAATTACAGAGTGTAGAGGTGGCTGCAGCATGAGGAGGCCGCAGAGTGGCACAATGACAGTCTGGAGGTGGCAGCAGCATCAGGAGGCCACAGAGTGGCAAGGTGACAGTGTGGCAGTGGCAACAGCATCAGGAGGCCACAGAGTGGCAAGATGACATAGTTTGGAGGTAGCAGCAGCATCGGGAGGCCACAGAGTGGCAAGGTGAGATAGTGTGGAGGTGGGTGGCAATACCAGTACCCTCTGAAGATGGTGGGTGACAATAGGAGCACTTGGCATCAGATGTGTGGCATCAGGCGGGTGGCAGCATCAGAATAGTAGCTGAGTCATGTAACCAGAAGAAACCGGTTTCTTTTGTCAGTGTTTGGCACCATGGATAATCTAGTCTGATGCATCAGGAATTGGTGGGTGGAAATCCTGGCTGATCCACGCCTGATTCATCTTGACAAAGGTCAGTCTCTCCACATTTTGGGTGGACAGGTGAGTACTTCTTGGGGTAACTATGGCCCCCGCCGCACTAAACACCAGCTCTGATGCCACACTACTGGCCGGGCAGGACAGCTTTTCCAGGGCAAACTCGACCAGTTGTGGCCACAAATCCGGTTTGGCTGCCCAATAGTCCAGCGGATCTTCAATGACGACTGGCAGGGTGCACTCCAAGTATGCCACCACCTGCTGGTTCAGGTTCTGCTCCACGTCTAGTTGCTGCTGCTGGTGAGTAGATTTTTCACTAGGCGGGTGAAGAAAGCTGCTCATCAGCGACTCTAGACTCAGGCTGCTGCTGATGGAGCTGGTACTGCTCCTGCCACCCCTTTCCAGCAGCCATGGCTGTGGAACGTGAGCGCTGAGGGCCCCCCCATCAGCCCTGTGAGATGATGGACGATGTTGCAGATAGGCAGCCGCCAACTTACTACATACTGTAGGATGTCTCTATAGTAGTTACGTTTTTCCTCCCTCTCAGCGGGTGTAAAAAAGGCCCCCATTTTGGATCAGTAGCGAGGGTCCAACAAGGTGGAGAGCATGCAGCGGGCAATTTGCGCAAGTCACTCGGAGGGACTCCCTGCCTTCATCTCCACTGCATACTGCCACGGAGTGTCTGGATCCTCTTCCTCGTCTTCCTCATCGCCCTGAAGCTCCTCTGGCTGCTCCTGCTTCTCCTCTCCTGTCCCCTGTGTAGAAAAACCACTAATTTTGCTACAAATTGCTTGTGCTCCAATGTCGTCCTCCTCCTCCTCCAGTTTATCCCCCACAGGGCTCATGTGGCCGTGAGATCTAGGAGCCACATCTCCAGTCCCCTAACCAGACAGATTTGCCAGCATCTGTTCTAGGATATAAAGCAGTGGAATAACATTGTTAATCCCATAGTCCTGGCAAATGACAAATAACGTGGCCTCCTCAAAGGGCCTGAGCAAACGGCAGGTGTCACGCATGAGCTGCCACTGGCTGACATCGAAGTTACACAGGGGAAAACTCCTGTCCGCTTGGATCATCAGGAAATCGTTTATGGCCTTTCTCTGTTCAGTCGGTCCAACATATGGAGGGTGGAATTCCAACGGGTGGAAACGTCACATATCAGCCTATGTTGGGGGACGTTCTGCCGCTGCAGCTCAAGGAGGTGTGCTTTGCGGTGTACGAGTGGCTAAAGTGCATGACAAGTTTCCTGGCCATTTTTAAGATGTCTTGCAGATGGGTGGAAGACTTCAGTAACCGCTTGACAACCAGATTGAACACGTGTGCCAAGCAGGGTGCATGGCTCAGCCCTCCTTGACGCAGCGCCGACACAATATTCTTACCGTTGTCGGTCACCATGTTTCCGATTTTCAGTTGTCGCGGAGAAAGCCAGGACTCGATTTCTTGCTGAAGGACACAGAGCAGTTCCTCCCCTGTGTGACGCCATTCGCCCAGGCAAGCGAGGTGCAGAACAGCGTGACACCACCTCGCCCTGCACATGTGATATGCTGGAGGGGCCTTGTGAATTGTCCCTGCAGTGGAGACTGAGGACATGATGGAGGATGAGGAGGCAGAGGCGGACATTGTCGCAGGACCAACGGCGTGAAAACGCGAAGGTGGAAGCAGCGTCACCTGGCCAAGTTGCTGGTGTGGCTGTGCAGGAACCACATTCACCCAGTGGGCCATAAAGGACATGTATTGTCCCTGACCGTAGTTACAGCTCCGTGCCCTTTGGCAGACACCGACAGGCTCAAGAACTGGCCCACCTTCTGTTCTACATATTTGTGCAGGGCTGATACAGCCTTTTTGGCAAAAAAGTTGCATAGTCCACCACTTGGAAAGGGAGGGACTGCGGCACCAGAAACTTGGCCAGGAGCACATTCAGCTTCTGCGCCGTAGAATGAATGCACGCATACTGTTGTCTCTGGGCAATCGCTTCACTGATTGATTGCTAATGGAATGACTGACAAGGAGTAGGAGGAGGAGCAGGAGCATCAGGACCAGCAGATAATGGAAAGGACAGACAGCTTCCTTCGGCTGAGGTGGTGGAGCCTTGACTGCGTGAAACCGGGTGCGTGCCACTAGGTGATGCAGCACTTGCTGCGGCAGGCTGGTCCACCACATTGAAGCCACGGTTCTCCCAGGCCACTGTATGGCGACACTGCATATGTTGACACAGGGCACCCTGGCCACGCTTCACCTTCTGCCCACAGATTCTCCATGTGGCCACGTTCACCTCGGCGGCTTTACAAAAAACTGCCACACCGCTAACTAGGTGATGTCACCCCCAACACTACACACTGACTGACTGCTACCACCGCTGCTTCTGTGAACCCGTGCACCGCTACTTCCCGGGCAGGTAGGCTCCTGCAAAGCGGGTGGTCTAGACCGGGCACGCTTTGCTCCCGACCTCCCACTGCTGCCACCCTGCTGACTCCTGGCCACACTAGCGACTTGCTGGTTCCACTGCTGCCTCACGGGCAAGCTGCTACCATCTTCTCCCGATGATAATAAACCCCCTTCGTCACCCGGCTTCCAAGTGTGATCAGCTACATCATCATCATCATCGAGTACTGTCTTCACGTCACTGATGTCCTCCTCAACTGTCTCTGGGTCAGGAGCCTGACCGCTCGCAACCACTGCTCCCACACCACTCTCCCCATCACTACTTGCCTGCCTAGTGGAGGAAACGGTGGATGCCTCCTCCAGATCTTGGCTGGGAATTAGCTGCTGACTGCCCTCTAGTAGCTCGTCATCACTGTATGGTGGAGCTGAGCCCACAGCATACAATACTTCTCTGGGTTAGGGAACAGAAAAGGACAGACGCAGGTTGAGGACAGGTGAGGGCACAGGGCCTGCTCCTGGGCCATGCCAACTAAGTGTCGTGTCAGAGGAACCCACTGACTCTTGGCTGGGGGTGTCTGATGTCACTTGGTAGGAAGTGGATGACCGAGTAAACCATTCAAGAACCGCTGGGTTGCTGGTCAAGACATGACCGCTAGATGACACCGGAAGCTCAGGACTCTCGCTGCAACCCCTGCTGCCACGCCCCCTTAATCTGCTGCGACCTGTGCCAGAAACATTTAGGCCTCTGCCACTCCCCTGTGCAGGGCCTGGCTCTTGTATGTCTGACATACTGTTAGATCAAATAAATAAATAAAAAGGAAATTAAAACACCCCCAAAAACTCAGTAATTTTCTAACTTCATCATACAACGGCTAAAAAGCCCTCTTTTTTTTACTACTAATACACGCCAAAAAGGGCTGTCATTTTCTCACTTCACCACACAACAGAAAATACTTTTTTTGTGGCAGTAACACACGCCAAAAAGGGCTGTAGGACATATAACTGCACCGCTTAGCTTCAAATAAATTTTTTCTTTTTCCGATAATACATGTCCCAGAAGGCTTTACCACAGATACAGTGGGGGAAATAATTATTTGACCCCTCACTGATTTTGTAAGTTTGTCCAATGACAAAGAAATGAAAAGTCTCAGAACAGTATCATTTCAATGGTAGGTTTATTGTAACAGTGGCAGATAGCACATCAAAAGGAAAATCGAAAAAATAACTTTAAATAAAAGATAGCAACTGATTTGCATTTCATTGAGTGAAATAAGTATTTGAACCCTCTAACAAAAAAAGACTTAATACTTGGTGGAAAAACCCTTGTTTGCAAGCACAGAGGTCAAACGTTTCTTGTAATTGATGACCAAGTTTGTGCACATTTTAGGAGGAATGTTGGTCCACTCCTCTTTGCAGATCATCTCTAAATCCCTAAGGTTTCGAGGCTGTCTCTGTGCAACTCTGAGCTTGAGCTCCCTCCATAGGTTTTCGATTGGATTAAGGTCCGGAGACTGACTAGGCCACTCCATGACCTTAATGTGCTTCTTCTTGAGCCACTCCTTTGTTGCCTTTGCTGTATGTTTTGGGTCATTGTCGTGCTGGAACACCCATCCACGACCCATTTTCAGTTTCCTGGCAGAGGGAAGGAGGTTGTCGCTCAGGATTTCACGATACATGGCTCCGTCCATTTTCCCGTTTATGCGAATAAGTTGTCCTGTGCCCTTAGCAGAAAAACACCCCCAAAGCAAAATGTTTCCACCCCCATGCTTGACGGTGGGGACGGTGTTTTGGGGGTCATAGGCAGCATTTTTCTTCCTCCAAACACAGCGAGTTGAGTTAATGCCAAAGAGCTCTATTTTGGTCTCATCAGACCACAGCACCTTCTCCCAGTCACTCTCTGAATCATTCAGGTGTTCATTGGCAAACTTCAGACGGGCCTGCACATGTGCCTTCCTGAGCAGGGGGACCTTGCGAGCCCTGCAGGATTTTTGTTTCCAATGGTTTTCTTGGTGACTGTGGTCCCTGCTAATTTGAGGTCATTAACTAACTCCTCCCGTGTAGTTCTAGGATGCTTTTTCACCTTTCTCAGAACCATTGACACCCCACGAGGTGAGATCTTGCGTGGAGCCCCAGAGCGAGGTCGATTGATGGTCATTTTGTGCTCCTTCCATTTTCGAACAATCGCACCAACAGTTGTCACCTTCTCTCCCAGCTTCTTGCTAATGGTTTTGTAGCCCATTCCAGCCTTGTGCAGGTCTACAATTTTGTCTCTGACATCCTTGGACAGCTCTTTGGTCTTTCCCATGTTGGAGAGTTTGGAGTCTGCTTGATTGATTGATTCTGTGGACAGGTGTCTTTTATACAGGTGACTAGTTAAGACAGGTGTCCTTAATGAGGGTGACTAATTGAGTAGAAGTGTCTAACCACTCTGTGGGAGCCAGAACTCTTAATGGTTGGTAGGGGTTCAAATACTTATTTCACTCAATGAAATGCAAATCAGTTGCTATCTTTTATTTAAAGTTATTTTTTCGATTTTCCTTTTGATGTGCTATCTGCCACTGTTACAATAAACCTACCATTGAAATGATACTGTTCTGAGACTTTTCATTTCTTTGTCATTGGACAAACTTACAAAATTAGCGAGGGGTCAAATAATTATTTCCCCCACTGTAACTGTACCGCTGAGTGGAAAATATATATTAAATTTTTCTGATAATATACGTCACAAAAGGCTTTACCACAGATAACTAAACCTGCCGAGCGGAAAATATATATTTTCTTTTTCCGATAATACACGTCACAAAAGGCTTTACCACAGATTACTGATCCACTGAGCGAAAAATAAATATTTTATTTTTCCGATAATACACGTCACAGGCTTTACCACAGATAACTGTACCCCTGAGTGTGAAATATATATTTTCTTTTTCTGATAATATATGTCACAAAAAGCTTTAACACAGATAACTGAACCGCTGAGCAAAAAAAATATATTTTCTTTTTCCGATAATACACATCACAGAAGGCTTTAACCCCTTAAGGACTCAGCCCTATTTCACCTTAGGGACTTGGCAATTTTTTGCAAATCTGACCAGTGTCACTTTAAGTGCTGATAACTTTAAAACTCTTTGACTTATCCAGGCCATTCTGAGATAGTTTTTTCGTCACATATTGTACTTCATGACACTGGTAAAATGAAGTAAAAAAAAATCATTTTTATTTATAAAAAAATACCAAATTTACCTAAGATTTGTAACAAATTGCAAAGTTTCAATTTCTCAACTTTTATAATACATAGTAATACCTTCAAAAATAGTTATTACTTTACATTGCCCATATGTCTACTTCATGTTTGGATCATTTTGGGAATGATATTTTATTTTTTGGGCATGTTACAAGGCTTAGAAGTTTAGAAGCAAATCTTGAAATGTTTCCAAAATTTAAAAAAACCCAATTTTTAGGGACCAGTTCAGGTCTGAAGTCCCTTTGCGAGGCTTGCATAATAGAAACCACCCAAAAATGACCCCATTCTATAAAATACACCCCTCAAGGTATTCAAAACTGATTTTACAAACTTTGTTAACGCTTTAGGTGTTCCACAAGAATTAATGGAAAATAGAGATACAATTTCAAAATTTAACTTTTTGGGCAGATTTTCCATTTTAATATTTTTTTTCCAGTTACAAAGCAAGGGTTAACAGCCAAACCAAACTCAATATTTATGGCCCTGATTCTGTAGTTTACAGAAACACCCCATATGTGGTCGTAAACCGCTGTACGGGCACACGGCAGGGCGCAGAAGGAAAGGAATGCCATACGGTTTTTGGAAGGCAGGTTTTGCTGGACTGGTTTTTTTGACACCATGTCCCATTTGAAGCCCCCCTGATGCACCCCTAGAGTAGAAACTCCATAAAAGTTACCACATCTAAGAAACTACACCCCTCAAGGTATTCAAAACAGATTTTACAAACATCGTTAACTCTTTAGGTGTTCCACAACAGTTATTGGCAAATGGAGATTACATTTCAGAATTAAAAGTTTTTGGCAAATTTTCCATTTTAATCCATTTTTCCCAGTAACAAAACAAGGGTTAACAGCCAAACAAAACTCAATATTTATGGCCCTGATTCTGTAATTTACAGAAACACCCCATAGGTGGTCGTAAACAGCTGTACGGGCACATGAGAGGGGGCAGAAGGAAAGGAATGCCATACGGTTTTTGGAAGACAGGTTTTGCTGGACTGGTTTCATTGACACCATGTCCCATTTAAAGCCCCCCTGATACACCCCTAGAGTAGAAACTCCAAAAAAGTGACCCAATTTTAGAAACTACGGGATAGGGTGGCAGTTTTGTTGATACTAGTTTAGGGTACATATGATTTTTGTTTGCTCTATATTACACTTTTTGTGAGGCAAGGTAACAAGAAATAGCTGTTTTGGCACAGTTTTTATTTTTTGTTATTTACAACATTCATCTGACAGGTTAGATCATGTGATATTTTTATAGACCAGGTTGTCATGGATGCGGCGATACCTAATATGTATACTTTTTATTTATTTAAGTTCTACACAATGATTTCTTTTTTTAAGCAAAAAAAATCATGTTTTAGTGTTTCCATAGTCTGAGAGCCATCATTTTTTCAGTTTTTGGGCGATTACTTTGGGTAGGGTATGATTTTTGAGGGATGAGATAACGGTTTTATTGGCACTATTTTGGGGTGCATATGACTTTTTGATCGTTTGCTATTACACTTTTTGTGATGTAAGGTGACAAAAAATTGTTTATTTAGCACAGTTTTTTGTTTTTTTTACGGTGTTAATCTGAGGGGTTAGGTCATGTGATATTTTTATAGAGCCGGTCGATACGGACGCGGCGATACCTAATATGTATAAAAAAATATATTTATGTAAGTTTTACACAATGATTTCTTTTTTTAAACAAAAAAAAATCATGTTTTAGTGTCTCCATATTCTGAGAGCCATAGTTTTTTCAGCTTTTGGGCGATTATCTTTGTTAGGGTCTCATTTTTTGTGGGATGAGATGACGGTTTTATTGGCACTATTTTGGGGTGCATATGACTTTTTGATCGCTTGCTATTACACTTTTTGTGATGTAAGGTGACAAAAAAATGGTTTATTTAGCACAGGTTTTTTTTTTTTTTTTTAAGGTGTTCATCTGATTGGTTAGGTCATGTAATATTTTTATAGAGCCGGTCGATACGGACACGGCAATACCTAATATGTATACTTTTTTATTTTATTTATGTAAGTTTTACACAATAACAGCTTTTTTAAAACAAAAATAATTATGTTTTTTGTGTCTCCATATTTTGAGCCATTGTTTTTTAATTTTTTGGCGATTGTCTCAGGTAGGGGCTCTGGGCTTTTGTGGGATGAGGTGACGGTCAGATTGCTACTATTTTGGTGGGCAAACGCCTTTTTGATCTCTTGCTGTTGTGCTTTTTGTGATGTAAGGTGACAAAAAAATGGTTTATTTAGCACAGTTTTTTTTTTTTTTACGGTGTTCATCTGAGGGGTTAGGTCATGTGATATGTTTATAGAGCTGGTCGATACGGAAGCGGCAATACCTAATATGTCTATTTTTTTTTTACTTTATTTGGGGAAAATGACGTTTTTGTTTATTTTTACTTGAACTTTAAATTTTTTGGGTTGAAAACTTAATTTTTTAAACTTCTTTTTACTTTATTTTTTGTCCCACTTTGGGACTTCAACTTTTGGGGGTCTAATCCCTTTTACAATGCATTCCAATACTTCTGTATTGGAATGCATTGGCTGTATGAGTAATACAGTGTGTATTACTCATACAGTTTCTGGCCTGTGAGATCCAGGGGTCCGGATCTCACAGGCTCATAACCGGAAGGCATCGTGCTGCCTTCCATGCCATCGGGTCTCCCCTACAGCTGCATGAGAACCCGATGGCACCGCCGCCCGCATAAGGTAAAAGCCGCAAACCGCAGGTCTGAATTGACCTGCGGTTTGCGGCGATCGCCGATGCGGGGGGTCACATGACCCCCCTCAGCATTGTGACAGGATGCCCGCTGAATGACATCCTGTTTTGATTAACCCCCGCCGCGCCGCAAGGTAATTTTAAACTTAGGACGTACCGGTACGCCCTGGGTCCTTAAGGACTCGGCAAACATGGCGTACCGGTACGTCCTAAGTCCTTAAGGGGTTAAGATAGATGGTGATACCTTATTAAGTAGTTGTTAACTAACATTAACCATATGTCTACTTTATGTTTGCATCGTTTTGTGAATGTCATTTTATAAATTTTTTTAGGACGTTAGGAGGCTTAGATTTTTAGAAGCAAATTTTTAAGAAAATTTCCCAAATCCACTTTGTTAAAGACCAATTGAGTTTTGAAGTCACTTTGTCTGGCTTACGTAGTAGAAACCACCCATAAATTACCCCATTTTAAAAACGACACCACTCAAGTTATTAAAAACTGATTTTACAAACATTGTTAACCATTTATATGTTTCACAAGAATTAAATGAAAATGGAGGCAAAATTTCACCACAGCTCCTGCACCCGCCCGATCAGCTCGCTATACATATACAACAGCTTTCGGAAAGTCACTTCCCACTGTGCCGTACATATATGGAGGATGTCAGGAGGGGGTTAAGGGCAGAGACAGACAAATGACAAGGACAGATGACCATAATACCAGAGTCATACGAAAATGGGTCAGAACCAGACAAGCCATGGAGTACCAAACGAGAGACAAAGTGGTCAGAAGACAATCCGAGATCAGATGGAGATGAAATTTCTAAATTTCACTTCTTTGGCAGATTTTCCATTTTAATCCTTTTTTTCTGTAACACATCAAGGGTTAACAGCCAAACAAAACTCAATATATATTACCCTGATTCTGCAGTTTACAGAAACACCCCACATGTGGTGGTAAACTGATGTAAGGGCACATGGCAGGGCACAGAAGAAAAGGAGCGCCACATGGTTTTTGGAAGGCAGATTTCGCTGGACTGTTTTCCAGACACCATGTACCATTTGAAGCCCCCCTGATGCACCCCTACAGTAGAAACTCCCAAAAAGTGACACCATTTTGGAAACTACGGGATAAGGTGACAGTTTTATTGATATTTTGGGATACATATGATTGTTGATTGCTCTATATTATGCTTTTTGTGAGGCAAGGTAACAAAAAATGGCTTTTCTGGCACAGTTTTTATTTTCTAACCTGACAGGTTAGATCATGTGCTATTTTTATAGAGTAGGTTGTTACGGACGTGACAATATGAATTAGGTCTACTTTTTGTTTGATTGTTTCAGTTTTACATAATAAAGCATTTTTGAAAAAGATTATTTTTTAGTGTCTCCATATTCTGAGAGCCATATTTATTTATTTTTTGGGGGCGATTGTCTTATGTAGGAGCTCACTTTTTGCAGGATGAGGTGATGGTTTTTAAGGTGTTCACCTGAGGGGTTAGGTCATGTGATATTTTTTAAATCACCTGCGGTCATAATATAAACAGGCCACTCCCGTAACTAACAGAATAACATAACAAAAAAGGAGTGAAAACCACCAATATAGAGAAATACAAATCAATTTTATTAAAGTATCAATAAAATGTACAAAATGCTTAATGTATATGGATAATAAAGCAGGGACAACCACAGTCCTACATCACCCCGTTATCAGCCCAGTCATATAAAATGTGAAAACAATATCTCAATGAATAAACAAAATAGGTAACAATTCATCTGAAAGATGTATGCCAAAATAGACAGGAGATATATATGATATGTATCTGAGCCGCAACACTATTCAACGGCAATACGGCCTGGATCCAGAAGTAACAAGTGAAAATACCAGGTCATGCACTAAGTGGTGAGGCAACATACCTATGAGGCTGGGACTAAGGTCAGGGTAATGGCGCTCCTCGACGCGCATTTTGCGTGTTGTTCGCTTCCTCAGGAGGAGTTAGAGGTTAGGGGCAAGGGGATGAGCTAAAAAAGATGCCGCCCACAAATCAGCAGTGCTATTCCGTATCATGTGATGGATTCCTAAAGCGCCACGTCATCATAGCGGCGCATGACCACTCAGCACCTGCCACGTCAAACTACTTCCGCCCTTTCCCTGAGGCCAGGGGAGGAGAGGGCGGTCACACATCGAATGATGCTGAGAGGAAGGGCTGAAGTGGACGTGCGAGCGGAGCCGTCATGCGCACAAATGACAGGGGAGGAAAAGATGGATTAACTAAGTGCCATAGTAAATAATAATTGACCAGATCGCGATGCGTATCATATATATTTCCTGGACATCATATAGATACAACGGGGGAACACTCATACAATACACAGAATTTAACTTCCTATTAGTGATAAATAACTTTTCCATTATTCGAAATACAATGTAATAAAGTGCTAAAGTGCAATAAGTGTCAGACATGACAAAGTAATTTACAAAAATATTTTGACATGATTTAACATTACATTGAGTTAATCAATAATAAACGTCATCAAAAAATAAATAAATAAAAAATAATAAAAGCGGGAAAACATAGTGACAAATTATTGTAACGTATGCATAATCAGGCATACTAATATAAGCCAAACTTCTTCAAGGCTTTAAAGTGCTATAGTGCCATTGTACAAAACCAACACCCAAAACTAATTATAGTAATCATATTGCATAAAAAGGTTCTTTACCCATTATATACACACTTCCGAAAATGTGGAGGCCCCCCTCCTCTCTCCCCCACCCTTGTGAACCCACCACCTCCCCCAGGAGGGAAATGGAATTTCAGATGATGGGAATACAGATGGAATGTCCGACAATTAGCATGGGTCAGCATACTAGAAAATAGGGAAAAACATGTTACCATACAAATATAAACATTTATTACAGCCCAATATAAATAATATAAAAAATGGGTATATAATCCCATTATGCCCCCCTAAAATAATGCCACTGCTCAAAGAAAGGAGCCGAAACCAAAGCTCTCATTAAGACCATAGGGGGTCAGGGTCTTGAGTCTAAATATCCATCTAGTCTCAATTTGGGCCAGAATTTTGCTGTAATTCCCCCCCCGCCTGATCCCCAAATGTATTTTGTCAATGCCTCTGAACCGTAATCCACAAGGATTACTAAAATGATGGATTCTGAAAAGTTTAGGGAGGGTCTTTAGATCACTCAGGTCAGAAACATCTTTTGCTTTCTCAATATCCCTTACATGTTCCCGTATCCTTTTACGGAACTCCCTTGTAGTCAAACCAATATAAATTTTGTCATAGTAAATAATCCCCGTTGTCATACAAGAGATATAATCCCTGATTTCATAGGATTGCGTTTTGCGAGTTGGTAAATTGAGTGGATCTATCTATGTTAGCGCAGGCTTTGCACGCTCCACACGGATATGATCCTTTCAGACCTGTTGAACGATCTGATTTGGCCCCAGGGACATAATGGCTACGAACCAATAAATCTTTCAGATTCTTGGAAATGTCTTGCCGTTAATTGTGGTCTTTCTAAGATACACTTACTTAATTTCTGATCAGTTTTTAAAATACTCCAATGTCTATTCAGGATCTCATGTAGGTTTTTCCACAGATTATTGTAATTTGTAATGAATCGGATGTCCTGGTTAAAGGCGGATGCTGTTTTCTCAATCTTATTTCCCTTATTTGGGCAAAGTAGTTTTTCCCTTTTGCGTATTTTAGCTGTTTTGATACCCCTCTTGACCTGCCTGTTACTGTATCCTCTTTCCTTAAATCAACCTTTTAATTGTTCGGATTCCTTAACAAAGGTCACTTCATTAGAGCAAATTCTCTTAAGTCGTATGAATTGACCCTTCGGAATTCCATCGATTGTGGATCTCGGATGTGCCGAGCTGGCATGTAGCAGTGAATTCACAGCGGTTACTTTCCTGTAAATCCCGGTCTGCACTCTGCCTACCTCATCCACCTTGATCTTTAGATCCAAAAAATCTATTTCCCGTCCTGCTTTAAAGGAGAGCTTGATATTCAATGCATTGTCATTCAAAGCACTCATGAATCTATTGAGATCTTCCATGGTGCCCTCCCAGATAAACAGCACATCATCGATATATCTCATCCAATTATGGACTCAATCGACATGTACAGGGAGGGCACCATGGAAGATCTCCCTCTCCCAAGCACCCAAAAACAGATTTGCGTACGATGGGGCACAAGTGGCCCCCATCGCCACGCCTTGCGTCTGCAGATAGAATCTGTCCCGGAATACAAAAAAGTTGTGATGCAGGATAAAACCCAACAACTGCAATAGCAGCAGGTTCAGAGAGGGTTCCAGATTATTACTTTAAAAAAAATCAGAAGTAGCACGCAAGCCGTCTTCATGGCGTATGCTTGTGTAAAGCGATTCGACATCCGCCGTCACCAGGATCATCTCATCAGAGAGCTGTATCCCTTCCAATCGATTCAAAACTGCAGTGGTATCCTGTACAAAAGATGGTAAATTAATTACCAACTGTTGTAGTAAAAATCTACAAACTTACAGATGTTCTCACTTAGACTTTCATTACCTGCCACTATGGGTCTCCTTGGTGGATCCTTGTTGTTCTTATGAATTTTGGGGATTATGTAGAAAGTGGCAATTTTCGCATGCTGAGTCATCAGGCCTTCTTTAATCTTTTTGGAAATGATGTTGTTTTCCACAGCTGTATTTAGAATAGTCTCCAGTTTATTCTGAAAGCAGATTAGGGTGTTATCAGGTAAAGCCCTGTAGCAGGTCTTATCCTTTAGCAATTTAAATGCTTGACGTTCGTACATTTCCAAAGGCCAGACCACAATGTTTCCCCCCTTATCCGCTGCTTTAATAACCACCCCCTCAATTTCTCTCAGCTCTTTCAAGGCCTTAAACTCCATCCTACTCAAATTTTTATCTCCCTGTCTCTTTGCGAGCCCACTGAGGTCCTCACAGAACATTTTAACAAAAATGTCTAAGGCTGGACAGAGATTGAAGGGGGGAATGTTTGCGATTTTCTTATAATTCCCCTGGGCAGTGTACTCACCTCCTTACTCTCTTCTACTTCATTTTCTTTCATTAATTCTTCCAAAATTTTTAGGAATCCATCACATGATACGGAATAGCACTGCTGATTGGTGGGCGGCATCTTTTTAGCTCATCCCCTTGCCCCTAACCTCTAACTCCTCCTGAGGAAGCGAACAACACGCGAAACGCGCGTCGAGGAGCTCCATTACCCTGACCTTAGTCCCAGCCTCATAGGTATGTTGCCTCACCACTTAGTGCATGACCTGGTATTTTCACTTGTTACTTCTGGATCCAGGCCGTAGTGCCGTTGAATAGTGTTGCGGCTCAGATACATATCATATATATCTCCTGTCTATTTTTTTGCATTACATCTTTCAGATGAATTGTTACCTATTTTGTTTATTCATTGAGATATTGTTTTCACATTTTATATGACTGGGCTGATAACGGGGTGATGTAGGACTGTGGTTGTCCCTGCTTTATTATCCATATACATTAAGCATTTTGTACATTTTATTGATACTTTAATAAAATTGATTTTTATTTCTCTATATTGGTGGTTTTCACTCCTTTTTTGTTATGTGATATTTTTATAGAGCTGGTTGATACAGATGTGGCGATACCTAATATGTCTACTTTTTTTTGTTTATTTCACTTTAACACAATAAAAGCATTTTTGAAACAGAAAAAATATTTTTTAGTGTCTCCATATTCTGAGAGCCATAGTTTTTTTTTTTTTTGGTCAATTGTCTTATGTAGGGGCTTATTTTTTGTGGGATGATGTGACGGTTTGATTGGTACTATTTTGGGGGGCACACGCCTTTTTGATCGCTTGGTGTTGCACTTTTTGTGATGTAATGTGACAAAAAATATCTTTCTTTTGCACATTTTTTTTTTTTACGGTGTTTATCTGATGGGGTAGGTTATGTGATATATTTATAGAGCCAGTCGTTACAGATGCGGCAATACTTAATATGTGTGTGTGTGTTTTATTTTTTTTATTATAAAATCAGGGGAAAGGGAGTTTATTTTATTTTTTACTTATTATAAACACTTTATTTATTTTTTACTTTTTTTTACTTTCTTTCTACCTTATTTCTGTCCCACTCTGGGACTTCAACTTTTAGGGGTCTGATCCCCTCTGCAGTGCATTACAATACATCTGTATTGTAATGCATTGCCTATTAGTGTATTACACAGTGTAATACACTAACAGTTGCCTAGGAGACCCAGCCTGGGGCTGAATTTCCTAGGCTTCTTTAGAAGGCAGGGCCTCTGCAAGGAATCGGGCTGCCTTCTCACCCATCGGGTCCCCGTCACCGCAGCGCAGAGACCCGATGGAGATCCTCACCCTCCGCAAACACCTTCTATGCTGAAGTCAGCACTGAAAGGGTTAATCAGCAGGCCTCGACTTTTACAGCAATGCCAGCTGATACAGCAGGGGCCTGGCTATCAGTGACTGTCAGGTCCCTGCACTAATCAGCATGACGTAATAGTACGTGAAAATAAGGGAAGTCCCCTCCCTCTATGACTATTATGTCATATGTCGGGAAGGGGTTAATTAAGCATAGCTTGCATTGAAAATGTAAAAAAAACAACTTTGTGGGATATAACTGAGTTGGTATAATTACAGTGATGCCGAATGTATATTGTTTTTTATTTTTTTGTCTACACAGCTGTATAAGGGCTCATTTTTTGCAAGGCTAGTTTTTACTAGTTTATTTTTGGGCACATACAAGTGTTTGATTACTTTTGATTCATTTGATGACCAAAAAACAGCAAATTGGCTCTTTTTCCCTTATAACGTTTACTGCACATGATAAATATTTTTATATTTTAATATTTCAGGCATTTTCAGATGCGGTAATTCCTATTATGTTTATTTTTAACGGCTTATTCATTTTGATGGTGATTTGAATTATTAACTTTTGTGCAGTTTTTTCTTTATTTTTTTTATTTTCACTTTTCAAAAAAATCTAATTTATACTCTCCTCTCCCATAGACTGTAAAAGAATAGAATACTATTGCAGTCTATAAGATTTTCACTGGCTGCCAGTAAGGACATGCCTTGTGCACGGCTTTTTAGGCAGTTCTCTATGACAGCCCTAGGAGCCTTCACAAGGCCCCAGGATGTCTTAGCAACTGATTGTAGCCCTGACCATCTGAGGGGTTAAATTACCAGGACCGGCGATATCTGCATTCCCTATCACTGCCAGCAGCTGCCAGCTGTATTATACAGCCAGTTCCCATTGTGTATGGAGCGAGCTCAGAGCATGAGCTCTGTGTCATGCAAACCTTTAACGCCAATCACATACATGATACATAATTTTTTTGGGAGACAAGCTGTAGGTTTTATTTGTACCATTTTGGGTACTTATGGATTTTTAATCACTTCTTTTAATTTTGTCAGTAGTCATCTAGCGAAAAATTACATTTTTGTCATTTTAAAAAAAAACATTTTATGAGGTTCACTGTGAGGAGCAAATGGCATGCTAACTTTATTCTGTGTTCTTGATACAATTATGTTGACAAATTTTTTTTTCTCTTGTTTTATTACATTTCCATCATAAAATCACGGTTTTATTTTTACCCCAAAGCAGGGGGTATCTGCAAATGATTTGCTACTTAATGTTGTGTAATGCTATTTTATGTTATGTAATGTATACCCACAATAGCAAGGTAAGACTGGCACAGCCAGGGTTAACCATCCTGGCTCAGCCTTCGTAGGAGGTTAGAGGTGTGCTGGCCCCACCCCAAATTTAGTTCAGTTCTGAATGAGAGTTTGTGGAGGAAGGAAGCATTGACGTATGCGCATTCTCCTTAGGCCTGAAATTGCAAGACAAACAGGAGGAGAGAGCGAGAGGAAAGCTTGGAATCTGCATGGCCAAGCACAGGAGTCAGAAAGGTAATCTGCTACTGCAGCTATTCAGACTTTTCTGCAGTGAAGGACACTGTTAAGACACCTTTCACATTTGGACATGTCCTAGCCAGAAGTGACTTCAAAACTTTGTATCCAGCACTGGACACTACAGCCATTATTGCCAAGTTACTGTTGGCAACCACTGTCATAAACTGTTGGCAGCCAGAGACACTACCACTCCCATCTTCTGCTCTGGCTCCATCCAGGCCACTGTACTACAATCTCTATTTCTCTTATCTGCGTTCCCAACAGAGAACAGGATGATTACCTAGGTTGTAGTGGATCTTCTAATATGTGTCATATATAGAAGATCTCCATGTTGAAGTGTGTGTTCACAGACCTTTGCTAATTTGCAGAATGAAAGGGCTATATAAAGAGCATAAAGGGATTATCTGGTAAATTATATTGATGACCTATCCTCAAGATAGGTCATCAATATCAGATCGGCAGGGGTCTGACACCCAGGACCTCACCGAGGCTCTATGATGTCACCGTACATCGGTCACATGGCCTAGCTGCAGCTCAGACCAATTGAAGTGAATACAGCTGAGGTGCAAAACCAAGCACAGCTGCTATACTATGTACAGCGCTGTGCTTGGTGAGCTGCCACGATCCAGCTGTGCTCACCAGAGCTTCGGTGAGCAGGGCGACTCCCTGGAACAGCTGATTGGTGGGGATGCCCGGACTCGGACCCCTCCGATGTGATAACCCCTTTAACCCTCATAGCACTGCTCAGATATTTTTATTGCTGTAAATCTGACACTTTATTTAATTTAGTAGATTATACTCTAAATTAATTATCTAATCATCGTACATAGAAATGCAGAATAAGTGTACTTTACAGGCCATTCATAAAGATTGCACACCAGTCTTATGAGATATAAAAGTTACACATTCTATACAAACAGCATTTGCACAAAAGTTTGTGACCTTTTGACTTTCTGTACTGCTCTAGACACGTTTTCTTTTTTTTCTAAATTTTTTTTTTTTTTTAAGTGGCCAACACTTAGCAGAAGGGAATAAACAACTGTGGCTTGACAAATTGGGGCTCATTTACACGGGCTGTAACTTGCATACAAAAATTCTGTGTAAGACAGCATTTTTTTCAAAAAAAGTGGAAGAAGGCTAGCAGGAGTGGTGGGGCCACATCAGCCCAACACATACTATAATTTGTGATAGAAAACTGGCGTAAATTATAACTGATATTTACAGCTGTATTACACCGGCATGGGTTTCAGTTTCTGCCGCATGAACATCACAGATATTGTGATTTATTTATTACATCACTTAATAAATTATATGCATCTTTCTTCAGCCGAATTTTACTAAAACTGGTGTGAGAAATGCCAGTCTTTAATAAAAAAAAGCCCATATTCTAACATATCACATCACTATAGTATCCAAAATAATTAACCAAATTTTAGTTTGCACCTCCCTTAGATTATATGTAGTCTTTGCACATAAGCCTGGGGTAAAATTGGTATGTGCCCCCCTACTGTACCTTTATAGATATTGTTAAGAGTGATGTTATATGTGATATCTCAGGTTTCAATGGCAACTACTGTAAGTGATAAAGTGACTGCATATACATATAGTGCAGTTCTCAAACTCAAGTTGAATGGGTCTCGATCCGTCCGGGCCACCTCATGGATGTTGCCCGTGCATTGGGGACCGCAAATTGCGGGCCCCAATGCAAGGAACGGACCCACAACGGCCATGTGCATGAGGCCTAAGTGATATTGGAGGACATGGATTAACATTCTAATGAAACAGAACTGGATGGGTTAAGCCATGAATATTGTTTTTTCAGAGGTTAAAAGAATTGAACAATTGCATAATTTTAAAGAACTGGATCTAATGTTTGCAGACAACCAGTTTACCAGTTTCACAACTCCATTTATAGATATATTTATTACAGAACTGAAAGACCTTCCTGTAAATATGTGATGTCTATAAATACTACTGTTATCTAGCATGAGAAAGGAGAACCACATCCTGAAGTTTAAAACCATAGATCCCATTAAACATTGCTCATGTAGTCTACAACATTATTATATCTATCAACATTGGACATAGACAGCAGAAACCTTTTTGGCTGAATATGTGTGAAGCCTATTCAGGAAATTCACTGTTCAACGTCCATACTCATATAAACCGATCAGTCATAATATGAAAACCACTTTCCTAATGTTGGGGGGGCCCCTCTTGAGCTGCCAAAAGAGCTTTTACCCATCTAGGCATAGACTCCATGAAGACTTTTGAAGGCATCCTGGGTTATCGGGCGCCTAGACATTAGCAGCATATTCTAAGACCTGTTAGTTGTAAGCTATGGCCTCTGTGGATCAAACTTGTTTTTCCAGCATATCTCACAAATGTTCAATCAGACTGACATCTGGGAATTTAGAGGCCAACTCAAAATCTTAAACTCTTTGTCGTGTTCCTCAAACCATTCCTGAACAATTTTTGCAGAGTTGCACGGTGTTTAATCTTGCTGAAAGAGGCCACTGACATTTAGGGAACACTATTAACATGAAGTGTTGCAAATGGTCTGTAACATTGTTTAGGTGGGTGATACTGTACATGTCAAAGTAGCATCCATATGCATCCCAGGACCCAAGGTTTCGCAGCAGAAAATGGCCAACATCATCACACTACCTCCTCTGGCTTGCTTTCTTGGTACATGGTGCATCTCTTCCCTAGAGGAGCATGCGTCAAGGCAGGTTCGAGCGAAGTGCGCCGTCCGGCGCATGCGCACTTCGCTTAATGAGGCCGCTGCCAGGAGTCCGCACGGGCGCATCAGGTTATACCTAGTGCGCACGCGCGGGATCTGGCTGAGGAGAGCGGACGTTAGAGAGGCGGCGATTAACTAAGGTAGGGGGCTCTAATGAAAGGGAGGGCGGCGATTTCAATTCAGAAGGCGGCGCTGGGCACCAAAACGAGATGGCTGCAGCTGGGCACCCTGCATCATGAGACGTCCCCTTGGACACATTTGTGACGTGAGTGACAGGTGATATAAACCTGTTTTATATTATTATAGAGCCACAGGCGCATTTGATAAGGTCACTTTAGGATTCAGTGTATTAGTAGGGACCTCGCCATATGTTTAGGTTATAGGTAGGGAGGAGCAAACCCGAACTGTATAGTTTGGGTTCGTACCAAATTTTGGGGTGTTTGTGACACGGACCCGAACATTTACGTAAAAGTTCGGGTTCGGGTTCGGTGTTCGGCGCATTCTTGGAGCTTTTTGAAAGGCTGCAAAGCAGCCAATCAACAAGCGTCATACTACTTGCCCCAAGAGGCCATCACAGCCATTCCTACTATTGGCATGGCTGTGATTGGCCAGTGCAGCATTAGACCCAGCCTCTATTTTAGCTGGAGTCACGTAGCTCTGATCAGTGTAGGGAGAGGATGCAGCTGCTGTTAGGGCGAGATTAGGCAGGGATTAACTCAGCAAAAACACTTAATGAAGTGATCGATCTACAGCTGTGAATCATTCAACTTCTGCTAGTTAATTGCTCACTGTTTTTAGGCTGCCCAGAGCGTTTTTCTGTCACTTTTTTCTATGGTGATCGGTGGCCATTTTGTGTCTTGTGGTGCGCCAGCACAAGCTGCCACCAAGTCCATTTAACCATCAATAGTAAGTTGTTTTTTTTTTGCTATATCCTACATCAGGGGCTTGGCTGTGCTTATTGTCACCCCTAGAAACTCAGGATAGAATTTTCTATATTTTATTGAAAGGTGAAATTCACTTGCAAAAATAGCAATCCCCTAAATCTGGTGTTCCAGCTGTGGCTAGCCAAGTGTAATACTGTCTGCTGTCTGGCAAAGGATATATTCTTTTCTGGGGTGAAATTAAATTGCCAAAATAGCAATACCCTAAATCTGGTGTTCCAGCTGTGGCTAGACAAGTTTTTTAGTGTCCGTCAAAGCATAGTTTTTGTTCTGGGTTGAAATTCAATTCCCAAAATAACAATACCCTAAATCAGTGGTTTCTGCTGTTGCAGGCCAAGTTTAAATCTGTCCGTAAAAGGGTATATTACACAAACTGTTAAATTACAATTGCTGAAAGCAAAAGCCTTTAAATTTGCACGCACTATTGTGCATCTCACATAGTGTATTTCTGTCCGTAAAAGGGTATATTACATTCAAGGTGCAAATTCAAGTGCTAATAGGGTCATTCTCAATAACTTCACACGCTACCGTGCATCTCCAAGTGTAATTCTGTCCGTAAAAGGATACCTTTCATCCAGGGCCTAAATACTAGGCCTACAATTTATATTCAGCTAAATCTGTGGTTACTGCTGTGGCTGTATTAGTGTAATACGGTACTTAAATAGAATTTCAATTCAATACATTGGGCCAAATAATTTTTTCTTATTGTGGTGAACGGTAACAATGAGGAAAACATCTAGTACGCGGACGCGGACATGGTCGTGGTGGTGTTAGTGGGCCCTCTGGTGCTGGGAGAGGACGTGGCCGTTCTGTCACAGCCACACGTCCTAGTGAACCAACTACCTCAGGTCCCAGTAGCCGCCAGAATTTACAGCGATATTTGGTGGGGCCCAATGCCGTTTTAAGGATGGTGAGGCCTGAGCAGGTACAGGCATTAGTCAATTGGGTGGCCAACAGTGGATCCAGCACGTTCACATTATCTCACACCCAGTCTTCTGCAGAAAGCGCACAGATGGCGCCTGAAAACCAAGTCCATCAGTCTGTCACATCACCCCCATGCATATCAGGGAAACTGTCTGAGCCTCAACTTATGCAGCAGTCTCTTATGCTGTTTGAAGACTCTGCTGGCAGGGTTTCCCAAGGGCATCCACCTAGCCCTTCCCCAGCGGTGGAAGACATAAAATGCAATGACGCACAACCACTTATGTTTCCTGAGGATGAGGACATGGGAATACCACCTCAGCACGTCTATGATGATGACGAAACACAGGTGCCAACTGCTGCATCTTTCTGCAGTGTGCAGACTGAACAGGAGGTCAGGGAGGAAGACTGGGTGGAAGACGATGCAGGGGACGATGAGGTCATAGACCCCACATGGAATGAAGGTCGTGCCACAGACTTTCAGAGTTCAGAGGAAGAGGCAGTGGTGAGACCGAGCCAACAGCGTAGCAAAAGAGGGAGCAGGGGGCAAAAGCAGAACACCCATCGCCAAGAGAGTTCGCCTGCTACTGGCCACCGCCACCTGGGACCGAGCACCCCAAAGGCAGCTTCAAGGAGTTCCCTGGCGTGGCAGTTCTTCAAACAATGTGCTGACGACAAGACCCGAGTGGTTTGCACGCTGTGCCATCAGAGCCTGAATCGAGGCATTAACGTTCTGAACCTTAGCACAACCTGCATGACCAGGCATCTGCATGCAAAGCATGAACAGCAGTGGAGTAAACACCTTAAAAACAAGGAACTCACTCAGGCTCCCCCTGCTACCTCTTCTGCTGCTGCCTCGGCCTCTTCCTCCGCCTCGGGAGGAACGTTGGCACCTGCCGCCCAGAAAACAGAGCATGTACCACCAACACCACCACCTCCGCCCCCAAGCATCTCCACCATGTCACGCGGCAGCGTTCACCTCTCCATCTCACAAACATTTGAGAGAAAGCGTAAATTCCCACCTAGCCACCCTCGATCCCTGGCCCTGAATGCCAGCATTTCTAAACTACTGGCCTATGAAATGCTGTCATTCAGGCTGGTGGACACAGACAGCTTCAAACAGCTCATGTCGCTTGCTGTCCCACAGTATGTTGTTCCCAGCCGCCACTACTTCTCCAAGAGAGCCGTGCCTTCCCTGCACAACCAAGTATCCGATAAAATCAAGTGTGCACTGCGCAACGCCATCTGTGGCAAGGTCCACCTAACCACAGATACGTGGACCAATAAGCACGGCCAGGGACACTATATCTCCCTAACTGCACACTGGGTAAATGTAGTGGCGGCTGGGCCCCAGGCGGAGAGTTCTTTGGCGCACGTCCTTCCGCTGCCAAGGATCGCAGGGCAACATTCTTTGCCTCCTGTAGCCTCCTTCTCTTACTCGGCTTCCTCCTCCTCTTCTTCCACCTGCTCATCCAGTGAGCCACACACCTTCACCACCAACTTCAGCACAGCCCGGGGTAAACGTCAGCAGGCCATTCTGAAACTCATATATTTGGGGGACAGGCCCCACACCGCGCAGGAGTTGTGGCGGGGTATTGAACAACAGATCGACGAGTGGTTGCTGCCGGTGAGCCTCAAGCCCGGCCTGGTGGTGTGCAATAATGGGCGAAATCTCGTCGCAGCTCTGGGACTAGCCGGTTTGACACACATCCCTTGCCTGACGCATGTGCTGAATTTGGTTGTGCAGAAGTTCATTCACAACTACCCCGACATGTCAGAGTTGCTGCATAAAGTGCGGGCCGTCTGTGCGCGCTTTCAGCGTTCACATCCTGACGCTGCTCGCCTGTCTGCACTACAGTGTAACTTCGGCCTTCCCGCTCACCGCCTTATTTGCGATGTGCCCACCAGGTGGAACTCTACCTTGCACATGCTGGACAGACTGTGCGAGCAGCAGCAGGCCATAGTGGAGTTTCAGCTGCAGCACGCACGGGTCAGTCTCACTGCGGAACAGCACCACTTCACCACAAATGACTGGGCCTCCATGCGAGACCTGTGTGCCCTGTTGCGCTGTTTCGAGTACTCCACCAAAATGGCCAGTGGCGATGATGCAGTTATCAGCGTTACAATACCACTTCTATGTCTCCTTGAGAAAACACTTAGGGCGATGATGGAAGAGAAGGTGGCCCAGGAGGAGGAGGAAGAGGGGTCATTTTTAGCACTTTCAGGCCAGTCTCTTTGAAGTGACTCAGAGGGAGGTTTTTTGCAACAGCAGAGGCCAGGTACAAATGTGGCCAGCCAGGGCCCACTACTGGAGGACGAGGAGGACGAGGATGAGGTGGAGGAGGATGAGGATGAAGCATGTTCACAGTGGGGTGGCACCCAATGCAGCTCGGGCCCATCGTGGCTGGGGGGGAAACGGAGGACGATGACGATACGCCTTTACACAGGACAGCTTGTCTTTACCTCTGGGCAGCCGGGCACACATGAGCGACTACATGCTGCAGTGCCTGCGCAACGACAGCAGAGTTGCCCACATTTTAACGTGTGCGGACTACTGGGTTGCCACACTGCTGGATCCCCGGTACAAAGACAATGTGCCCACCTTACTTCCTGCACTGGAGCGTGATAGGAAGATGCGCGAGTACAAGCGCACGTTGGTAGACGCGCTACTGAGAGCATTCCCAAATGTCACAGGGGAACAAGTGGAAGCCCAAGGCGAAGGCAGAGGAGGAGCAAGAGGTCGCCAACACAGCTGTGTCACGGCCAGCTCCTCTGAGGGCAGGGTTAGCATAGCAGAGATGTGGAAAAGTTTTGTCACCACGCCACAGCTAACTGCACCACCACCTGATACGGAACGTGTTAGCAGGAGGCAGCATTTCACTAACATGGTGGAACAGTATGTGTGCACACCCCTCCACATACTGACTGATGTTTCGGCCCCATTCAACTTCTGGGTCTCCAAATTGTCCACGTGGCCAGAGCTAGCCTTTTATTCCTTGGAGGTGCTGGCCTCGGCAGGGGGCGTCATTACAGACAAATGCAGCCGCCTGTCCACAGCCAATGTGGACAAGCTGACGTTCATAAAAATGAACCAGGCATGGATCCCACAGAACCTGTCCATCCCTTGTGCAGATTAGACATTTATAACTACCTCCCATTAACAATATATTCTTGTACTCCAGGGCACTTCTTCATTCAATCCTCTTTTTTTAATTTTACCATTATATTGCGGGGCAACCCAAAGTTGAATGAACCTCTCCTCCGTCTGGGTGCCAGGGGCCTAAATATCGTAAACTGGCCTGTTCTAATGGTGGGTGACATGAAGCCTGATTCTCTGCTATGGGACCTCTCTCCTCTGTCTTGGTGCCGGGGCCTAAATATCTCACAGTGGCCTGTTCCAGTGGTGGGTGACATGAAGCCTGATTCTCTGCTATGACATGAAGCCTGATTCTCTGCTATGGGACCTCTCTCCTCTGTCTGGGTGCCGGGGCCTAAATATCTGACAATGGCCTGTTCCAGTGGTGGGTGACATGAAGCCTGATTCTCTGCTATGACATGAAGCCTGATTATCTGCTATGGGACCTCTCTCCTCTGTCTGGGTGCCAGGCCTAATTATCTCACAGTGGCCTGTTCCAGTGGTGGGTGACATGAAGCCTGATTCTCTGCTATGGGACCTCTCTCCTCTGTCTGGGTGCCGGGGCCTAAATATCTGACAGTGGCCTGTTCCAGTGGTGGGTGACATGAAGCCTGATTCTCTGCTATGGGACCTCTCTCCTCTGTCTGGGTGTCGGGGGCCTAAATATCTCACAGTGGCCTGTTACAGTGGTGGGTGACATGAAGCCTGATTCTCTGCTATGACATGAAGCCAGATTCTCTGCTTTGGGACCTCTCTCCTCTGTCTGGGTGCCATTGCCTAAATATATCACAGTGGTCTGTTCCAGTGGTGGGTGACATGAAGCCTGATTCTCTGCTATGGGACCTCTCTCCTCTGTCTGGGTGCCGGGGCCTAAATATCTCACAGTGGCCTGTTCCAGTGGTGGGTGACATGAAGCCTGATTCTCTGCTATGACATGAAGCTTGATTCTCTGCTATGGGACCTCTCTCCTCTGTCTGGGTGCCGGGACCTAAATATCTCACAGTGGCCTGTTCCTGTGGTGGGTGACATGAAGCCTGATTCTCTGCTATGGGACCTCTCTCCTCTGTCTGGGTGCCGGGGCCTAAATATCAGACAGTGGCCTGTTCCAGTGGTTTCGGTTTTGGCGAAACAATTACAGGGGTTATCCCTTGAAGTGGCAGGATTAAAAGCAACAGTGCTGCAGCAGCAATCCTTGGGTTCCACCGTTGCTACGGGAAACCAAGGTACTCCTGAGCCAAAAGTGGCTTTACCTGATAGGTTCTCTGGAGGGAGAGACCAATTTGTAACCTTCAGAGAAGCTTGCAAATTGTTCTTCAGGTTACGCCCTAGATCCTGGAACAACGGGTGGGCATTGTAATTTCTCTCCTGCAAGGAGATGCGCAGGCTTGGGCTTTCTCCCTACCATCAGACTCTCCGGCCTTACGATCAGTGAAGGAGTTTTTTGAAGCCCTGGGTCTCGTATATGATGACCCGGACAGGGTCTCACTGGCTGAGTCTAAGCTACTTAGACTTCGGCAAGAGAACCGGTCTGCTGAACTATATTGTTCCGAATTCCGTAGGTGGGCTACTGATACGTTATGGAACGACTCGGCCCTTAGGAGTCAGTTCTGCCAGGGGTTGTCTGAAAAATTAAAAGACGCGCTGGCGGTATACGAGGTCCCTGGGTCTCTTGAGGCTGCTATGTCTCTGTCCATAAGAATCGACAGACGGCTCAGGGAGAGACTATTAAATTTTACGGAGGCCTCTATAGGGCAGGGATCGGTCTGTTATGGTCCAGTCGAACCAATGCAAATAGGGGGCGCCACTAGACGGGTGAATCCTCCTAAGTTCCGCCGTAGGTCAGAGGTTTGTTTTCGTTGTGGGGGGAGGGGTCATTTTGTAAAGGTTTGTCCCTCAGAACCCGAGAGACCACAAACAAAGGAGCCGCCGGAAAACTAGAGTCCCCAGATTGTGCGGAGGAGAACAGTCTGGGCGTATTCGTTTCCTCCATACGCATGTCTCAGTTTTTGTTGTCCGCTACCGTTGAGGCGGGCAATAAAACTGAGATCTGTTCCGTCTTTTTGGACAGTGGGGCGGGGGTCAACTTGGTGGATTCACGGTTTGCTCAGGCTCTGGGTTTTACTCCGGAACCGGTATGCAGAACTATTCCTGTGTTTGCCATCGACTCCTCCCCTCTTACTCAGAGAGAGTTAACTCAGATCATCCATAATATCCATCTGCAGGTAGGGGACCTCCATAAAGAGCATATCTCTTGTTATGTCCTGGACGGTCTTCCGGCTCCTATGGTATTGGGGCTTCCCTGGCTGGTGACTCACAATCCAGTGGTGGATTGGCAGGCCGGGGAGATTGTGGAGTGGAGTGAACATTGTAAGGACAACTGCTTGAGTAGTAGGTGCTCTACACTCTCTGTAACATCTTTACCTGCCTTTCTGTCAGATTTTATGGATGTGTTCTCTGAGAAGGGTTGTCAGGGGTTACCACCTCATCGTCCATATGATTGCCCGATTAATCTATTACCTGGGGCAAAACTACCTAAAACCCGGTTATACAATCTTTCCGGCCCGGAGAGGAAGGCTATGAAAGATTATATTTCGGAGAGTTTGGCTAAGGGACACATCAGACCCTCTTCTTCACCTGTGGCTGCAGGGTTCTTTTTCGTTAAAAAGAAAGATGGGGGCCTACGTCCTTGCCTGGATTTCCGGGAATTTAACCGGATAACTGTCCGAGAACCCTATCCTCTTCCTCTCATTCCCGACCTCTTTAATCAGGTTGCTGGTGCTAAATGGTTCTCCAAAATGGATCTCAGAGGAGCCTATAACCTGGTTCGCATCAAAGAGGGGGATGAGTGGAAGACGGCTTTTAATACTCCGGAAGGGCATTATGAAAATCTGATCATGCCATTTGGTCTTACTAATGCGCCTGCGGTAGTCCAACATTTTGTCAACGATATTTTTAGTCACCTTATCGGGAGATTTGTTGTGATATATCTTGATGACATCCTGGTCTATTCCCCGGATCTGGATACACATAAGATCCATGTGAGACAAGTGCTGCAGATATTAAGGGCCAACAAATTGTTTGGTAAGTTAGAAAAATGTGTGTTCGCCGTAAAAGAACTGCCATTTCTGGGCTATGTGTTGTCAGATTCAGGTTTCCGCATGGATCCAGAGAAAGTCCGGGCGATTATAGACTGGGATCTGCCTGAGAACCTCAAGGCATTGCAACGCTTCCTGGGGTTTGCCAATTTTTATAGAAAGTTTATAAAGAACTATTCCTTGGTGGTCAAACCACTGACGGACATGACCCGAAAGGGATCCGATTTTTCCAAATGGTCACATGCAGCCAAAACTGCCTTTGCATCTCTGAAGGAGAGATTCACCTCGGCCCCTATTCTCGTACAGCCAGATGTCTCGCTTCCTTTTATTGTAGAGGTTGACGCATCAGAGGTGGGGGTGGGAGCGGTACTATCTCAGGGCCCGTCCCCTGGTGAATGGCGTCCGTGTGCTTTCTTTTCGAAGAAATTGTCTACTGCAGAAAGGAACTATGATATTGGCAACAAGGAACTTTTGACTATTAAGTTGGCTTTTGAGGAGTGGCGTCATTTTTTGGAGGGGGCGGTTCATCCCTTCACGGTGATTACTGATCACAAAAACTTATTATATCTGGAGTCTGCTAAACGTCTCACCCCTAGACAGGCTCGGTGGTCGTTATTTTTTACTAGGTTTAATTTTGTAATAACCTATCGCCCGGGGGCAAAAAATACTAAGGCGGATGCATTGTTTCGAAGTTTTCCTGGAGGGGGTGATGTTGAGGTACCAGAGCCCATTTTGCAAAAGGGGGTGGTGGTCTCTGCATTACACTCAGGTTTGGAGGGGAGGGTGTTGGAAGCTCAGGGGGACGCCCCGGCCTCCTGCCCCTCGGGTAAACTGTTTGTGCCAGAAAATTTACGACTGGAGATACTAAAAGAACACCATAACTCCACACTGGCAGGACACCCAGGTAGTAGGGCAACCTCTGAGTTAGTGTCTCGTCGGTTCTGGTGGCCTAAATGGCGCCAGAAGGTGTTGAATTTTGTGTCTGCATGTGCTACCTGTGCTCGTTCTAAAGTAGATCATACTTGTCCGGCAGGGCGTCTTTTACCTCTGGCCATCCCCAACAGGCCTTGGACGCACCTGTCAATGGATTTCATTACGGATCTACCAGTATCAGCGGGGAAGACTGTTATTCTTGTAGTTGTTGACAGATTCAGTAAAATGGTGCACTTTATTGCTCTTGCCGCATTGCCTAATGCTAACACACTGGCTCAGGTTTTTATTGACCACATCGTGAAGCTTCACGGGGTCCCTTCCGATATTGTTTCGGATCGTGGTACCCAATTTGTTTCTAAATTTTGGAAAGCTTTTTGTTCTCGTTTAGGGGTTCATCTATCGTTTTCTTCATCTTTCCATCCACAGTCCAACGGTCAGACTGAACGTACCAATCAAAACCTAGAGACATATTTGAGATTCTTTGTTTCCGAAAATCAGGAGGAATGGTCATCTTATTTACCGTTAGCCGAGTTTGGCATTAATAATCGTCGTCAAGAATCCACCTTTAAGTCACCATTTTTTGGTGCGTATGGTTTCCATCCTCAGTTTTGTACGTTTAGTGAGGGGGGGCCTTCTGGGATTCCCGAGGAGGAACGATTTGCGTCTTCACTTTCTTCAGTGTGGCAGAGTGTGCAAGAAAGTTTGAAGAGAATTGGTGGTAGATACAAACGTGCGGCTGATAGGAAGCGCTCTGAAGGTCCGGACCTTGGGGTGAATGACTTGGTGTGGTTGTCTACCAGAAATATCAAGTTGAAGGTTCCCTCGTGGAAATTAGGTCCGAGATTTATTGGTCCTTATAGGGTAATTAAGATCATTAACCCGGTGGCTTTTCGTCTGGAGCTACCTCAGACTCTAAGGATCCATAATGTCTTCCACAGATCTCTGCTTAAGAGATATGTAGAACCTCCTGAACCATTGCCACTACCGCCTCCACTGGTGGTTGTTGATGGCAGTCTTGAGTTTCAGGTAGAAAAGATTGTTGATTCACGATATGTTCGCCGCTCTCTTCAGTACCTGGTGCACTGGAAAGGTTATGGTTCCGAAGAGAGAATGTGGGTTCCAGCATCAGAGATAAAAGCGGACAGACTCATTCGGGCTTTTCATAGCTCCCATCCGGAGAGGCCTGGTCTTGAGGGTCCAGGGGCCCCTCGTAGAAAGGGGGGTACTGTCACGACTGTGACTGATCCAGACAGGTCTGGGAGGAGAAGGTCGCAGCGACTTGCTACTCGCGATAGCTTGTGAGTTTGCTCCATGATTCAGGGTATGTCATCTGGGTTTTGCCTTGTGAACCTTTTTGTCCTGACTGGGAGTTTGTAGGCATCCTTCTCAGGTGAGTCCTGTCTGCCACTCCCATCTACTATATTAGTTTCACTTTCACTTGCAGTCATTGCCAGATATAGTCCTTACTTCCAGTGCTACTCTGACCTTGGAAGGAGATCGTTTGATGGTGTTGCTGTGGAGCTCTTGTCCGGCGTGGATTGTCGTGTTTGGGATCGCCTTCTCTGCTCGTGACTGGATAAGTCTATCTCTGCTGTTGTTTGTTTGTTGCTGTCTTCCCCTGTTGTTTTCCTAGATGTGAGTGATGGTGACTAGCGCTCCCATCGGCCTTTCCCCAGTCCAGTCTTGTTAGGGCGACTGAGGGTTTAGGCATCCTGCTCGCCGCACGGGTTCACACCCCGTCTAGGGTGTCAGGGCAGACAGGTGCCAGCTTATGGTTAGTCAGGGGTGGCCATTCTATTTCCCATCCGTAGATAAGGGTCCCCCTTCCCCTCAGTCTGGTGCGACACGACTGCTGCTGGGATAGCGGTCGTGACAAGCACATTATGGATCTTCCAGGCCTGTGGAAGTTCCAGACGAAATGCCACTGGATTGACAATGGCCGAGATTTTGTAAGGGACAATAAATCTTGGACCCAATTTCCAAGAGGGCACCTTCAGCTTAATGTTTTCAGTGGACAACCACACCAAATCACCCACACACAGGTCCGGACCAGTCATACGTCTCTTGTCAGCCATCCTTTTATATCTTTCACCCATTTTTTTCAAATTAACTTGAATCTTCCGCCAGATAGATTCGGTCCCAGAAAAAGTACCAAACTGAGGGTGAAAACCATATGCGCCAAAAAATGGTGACTTATCAGTTTTCGCAAACCTGATAATAGTACAAAGTGAGCCATCTTGCTGAAGAGGTCCACTACCACCAAAATCACAGTTTTCCCAGAGGAACTCAGCAAATCAGTAATGAAGTCCATGGACAAATGCGTTCAAGGAAGAGATGGGATGGACAAAGGAAGAAGAGATCCTGATGGCCGAGTGTGAGCCAATTTTGCGCTTGCACAGGTCTCACAAGCTGCTACATAACCCTCAACACTTTTACGCAACCCTGGCCACCAGAATCTCCGGGAAATAAGATCTACAGTGGATCTACTTCCAGGATGTCCTGCAAGGACAGTATCATGATGTTCCTTGAACACCTTGTATTGCAGTTCAGAAGGAACAAACAACTTGCCTGGAGGACAAGAATCAGGTGCCTCCTCTTGAGCCCCCAACACTTCCGTCTACAGCTCGGGGTAAAGAGCGGAAACCACCACCCCATCAGCCAAAATCGGGGCGGGATGTTCCTCCACAGGAAAGCTACGTGACAACCCATCTGCTTTGACGTTCCAGGGCGATAGGTGACCACAAAATTGAACCTGGTAAAAAACAATGACTATCTAGCCTGCCTAGGATTTAAACGCTTTGCAGATTGCAGGTAATCCAGATTATTATGGTCTGTAAATACCGTAATCGGATGGGTAGCCACTTCTAGCCAATGACGCCACTCTTCAAAAGGCCAATTTGATGGCCAACAACTGTCTATTCCCAACATCATAATTTCTTTCGGCGGCAAAGAGTTTCTTGGAGAAAAAAGCACACGGGCACCATTTGCTAGGAGGACTGTCATGCCTTCAGCAAGTTTATTGTTAATTTATGCATAACTTTGATACATAGTTTATATGTTTTCTATATAACTTTCTGTATATTGTGTAACAGCACCATCTAGTGGCCGTTTTACATACAATTGCAGTTATTTCACACTACAAGTCTGGTCTACATCAGCTTCCTTATCTTAGTGACATCATCATCCCTGCACATAGCAGCCATTTTCTTCATTCACAGTCATCACTGCCTGAGGATAGAACATGGCTTGGAAGCCTCTTGAGACATCCTCTACATCTAAGCTCACAGTAGCATCGCTAGTATGTCACATAGCCACATTACAGCCTGTTTTGCATCTGTTTTCATATGTATTTTGTATATCTCTTTCCTTCCCTTTATAGCAGCTTATAGTTAGCAGCTAGGGACCATGCTTGTTATGCAGATAGGTAACATGCTCTGCTTAGATATGCATCTATGTTTGTATATGCATTACTATATGTCAGACCCCATTAGTAAGTGCATTGTTTTTTCTGTTCCCCAGTTTTACCACTGATTTACATCCTTGCAATAAAGATAAAGTTGGACGTTACTCCATTGTCAATTCATTGCCGGGATAAGATTTAGCTGTCTGTCAAGCTATGTACCTTCACACATAAGGAGGACAGAACACTTTGCTAATTTATTTAAAATGAAAAACAAAAATATTGCATTGTCATAAATATTCAGACCCTCTGCTCAGTATTTAGTTGAAGCACCATTATCAGAAATTATAGCCTCCAGTCTTTGCAAACCTGAATTTCTACCACTTTTTTCTGCAGATCCTCTCAAGCTCTGCCAGGTGGGATGGGGATTGTCAGTAAACAGCAATTTTCAGGCCTCTCCAGAGACATTTGATTGGGTTTGAAGTCAGAATCTGGCTTGGCCACTCAAGGACATTCAGGATTGTCCATAAGCCACTCCTGTATCATCTCGGTTGTTTTATTAGATTCATTGTCTCCTTGGAAGGTGAACCTTTGGCCCAGTCGGAGGTCCAGAGCACTTTGGATCAGGTTTGCATTAAGCATATATCTGTACTTTTCTCCATTCAGTTTTCCTTCAACCCTGACAAGTCCAAGCTGCTGAAAAACACCCCCACAGCATGATGCTGTCACCACTATGTTTCACTATAGGGATGATATTGGGCAGTGCCTGGTTTCCTCCAAATAACACTGAGAATTGAGGCCTAAAAGTTCTATTTTGGTTTCTTCAAACCAGAAAATCATGTTACTCACATTCTGAGAGTCCTTAAGGTGCTTTTTTGAAAACTCCATAGAAGCTTTAATGTGTCTTCTTTCTTACCAAGGCCCTTTTTTCCTGATTACTTAGCTTGGTGTAGGCGACAAGCTCTACGCTTTTCCATATCTGTGCCTCCACACAGTCCTTTCTCTGAGCTCTACAGGCAGTTTTTTCCTCCTCATGGCTTAGTTTTTACTCTCATATGCATTGTCAGCTGTGAGATCTTATATAGACAGGGATGCATCTATCCAAATCATGTTCAATCAACTGAATTTACCATAGTCAAGGTGTAGAAATATTGAACAGATGATCAAGAGAAATGAGAAGTCACCAGAGCGTGTCATAGCAACAGGTCTGAATACTTATGTTTATTCCAAATGCTATTTTTTCTTCTTTAATATATTTGCAAACATTTCTAAAATGTTCTCTTCACTTTTTTTATTATGGGCTATGGAGTGCAGAATGATAGTGGAAAACGTAATTTTTTTAAGTTTAGCAAAAGACTGCAATACAACAAAAAAAAGTGAAAGGATGTGAAGACTTTGCAAATGCACTGTATGTGATGCTACCCCAAGACTAATTTTATAGGATAAAGAAAGGATAAAGAAATAAACATGCAAGCTTAACTAAGCCGCTTATGCATGTTTATGATGGAGTCAGGAGAAATAAATATGCAAATTACTGCACTGCTTTAATTTGTGACTTTTTGTTTTACATCACTAAAGTGCTGCAAATCACTTCATAAATCCCACCTAAAGTGATTTTGTGTGAGGAATTGTTACCCCTCAAGCACCAGGGGTAAGATGTCATTATAAATCCGCTATATCCGTTACACCATTGGCCATGCAATTTTGTTTCAAATGCAGGTCTCATGCTATTAATTTTTATGCCATGACATTGAACATAATTTATAATGGTTCATGTATTTTACTTCACTCTGTTTACTATGTTGTAGAGCTCTGCTTCATTTACACACAACATCAACTGGAAACATGATACTCAGACTTTCATTCTTGTTGGGTGAGTAAAAAATTAAAAAGGATAAAATAAACTTGAAGCAAGTAACATGATTTGTGACCTCAGTTTTTATGTATACTCAGTGTATATAGAACAACTGTATATAATACCTACATATGCCCATACTATAATAGGACCCTTTCTCATAAACCACCAATAAATGCATCAAAGAACAGAGTTTCGATCCCAAATAAAAAATATATAATACATTTTATTAATGCATGATTCCAATAAAAATACGATTGCATAAAATGAGTATTGCTGAAATAAGAAGGAAGAAAAATCCACCATACAGAGTGCTCCTAATATTGGCTGTAAACTCTGACATAACTGTTACAAAAAATGGTAAACGTAATTTTAGGTGCTAAATGACATCTCAATATATAATATCAGACAGTACAGTCAATGTATATAACAGCTCATCAATCAACCCATCAATATGTGCAATAAAGAGTAATATAGCCCTTATGCTAAATAAAGCAAACACATTTGACTCTATTAATGATATAAAAAATAAATCTACATATGTTATACCAATCAATATACAGTCAGGTCTATAAATATTGGGACACCGACACAATTCTAACATTTAAAATGAAACAAACAAGATGTGCTTTATCTGCAGACTGCCAGCTTTAATTTGAGGGTATTTACATCCAAATCAGGTGAACGGTGTAGGAATTACAACAGTTTGCATATGTGCCTCCCACTTGTTAAGGAACCAAAAGTAAATGGGACAATTGGCTTCTCAGCTGTTCCATGGCCAGGTGTGTGTTATTCCCTCATTATCCCAATTACAATGAGCAGATAAAAGGTCCAGAATTCATTTTAAGTGGGCTATTTGCATTTGGAATCTGTTGCTGTCAACTCTCAAGATGAGATCCAAAGAGCTGTCACTATCAGTGAAGCAAGCCATCATTAGGCTGAAAAAACACAACAAACCCATCAGAGAGATAGCAAAAACATTAGGCGTGGTCAAAACAACTGTTTGGAACATTCTTAAAAAGAAGGAACGCACCGGTGAGCTCAGCAACACCAAAAGACCTGGAAGACCACGGAAAACAACTGAGGTAGATGACAAAAGAATTCTTTCCCTGGTGAAGAAAACACCCTTCACAACAGTTGGTCAGATCAAGAACACTCTCCAGGAGGTAGGTGTATGTGTGTCAAAGTCAACAATCAAGAGAAGACTTCACCAGAGTGAATACAGAGGGTTCACCACAAGATGTAAACCATTGGTGAGCCTCAAAAACAGGAAGGCCAGATTAGAGTTTGCCAAACGACATCTAAAAAAGCATTCACAGTTCTGGAACAACATCCTATGGACAGATGAGATCAAGATCAACTTGTACCAGAGTGATGGGAAGAGAAAAGTATGGAGAAGGAAAGGAACTGCTCATGATCCTAAGCATACCACCTCATCAGTGAAGCATGGTGGTGGCAGTGTCATGGCGTGGGCATGTATGGCTGCCAACGGAACTGGTTCTCTTGTATTTATTGATGATGTGACTGCTGACAAAAGCAGCAGGATGAATTCTGAAGTGTTTCAGGCAATATTAGCTGCTCATATTCAGCCAAATGCTTTAGAACTCATTGGACGGCGCTTCACAGTGCAGATGGACAATGACACAAAGCATACTGCAAAAATAACCAAAGAATTTTTTAAGGGAAAGAAGTGGAATGTTATGCAATGGCCAAGTCAATCACCTAACCTGAATACGATTGAGCATGCCTTTCACTTGCTAAAGACAAAACTGAAGGGAAAATGCCCCAAGAACAAGCAGGAACTGAAGACAGCTGCAGTAGAGGCCTGGCAGAGCATCACCAGGGATGAAACCCAACGTCTGGTTATGCCTATGCGTTCCAGACTTCAGGCTGTAATTGACTACAAAGGATTTGCACCAAATATTAAAAAGTGGAAGTTTGATTTATGATTATTATTCTGTCCCATTACATTTGGTTCCTTAACAAGTGGGAGGCACATATGCAAACTGTAATTCCTACACCATTCACCTGATTTGGATGTAAATACCCTAAAATTGAAGCTGACAGTCTGCAGTTAAAGCACATCTTGTTTGTTTCAAATCCATTGTGGTGGTGTATAGAGCTAAAAATGTTAGAATTGTGTCAATGTCACAATATTTATGGACTTAACTGTATAGATTAAATATGTTGTACTGTACTAACCCACAAATTATATAAGGCAGTGTTTAATAACACCACCAAAAATATCCGATGACAATAACATATGCCAGGCATGGCCAACCTGCGGCTCTCCAGCTGTTGTAAAACTACAACTCCCACCATGCCCTGCTGTAGGCTGATAGCTGTAGACTGTCTGGGCATTATGGGAGTTGTAATTTTGCAACAGCTGAAGAGCCTCAGGTTGGCCATCCCTGACATATGCAATAGCTAAAGCATTAAACAGATACAGTAGATATAATGGAAGAAATGAGCACCTACCCTTAAAGCAGGGTCTTGCGAAACCGGGAAAAAGAGACCACCTCGACGCGTGTTTCACCTACTGGCTTCGTCAGGAGGTGTGTGATTAGTACTAAAATTGGGGGTTGTCTTTCTCCTTGAGCCTGAGGAACAAATCCTGACCAACTCCAGGTGGGAATGCTGTGTTATGGAAAATGGGAGTTAGCAGACCATTTCTCCTAGACCCTATTCCCTTAGATTTCAAGGAATCCCATAATTTGTAGTATGTGCATAATGTGAGTATGTGCTTGAGTAAAGTACTGTGCCTACTCAAGGGAGGCCTAGAGTTTGTGGATAATCAGGGAATGCCGGTAATGCCATTTCCGAAATATAGGACTCAATGGGGGTTGTCAAAGAAGAGGGTGGCATAACCGCATATTGTCCTATGATACCATACAGTTGAGAGTAATATGACTGGAAGGTCCCTACAATCTCTGGCTCGGTGTGAGTGGCATTACCATCAGGCGTAACAATGTGGGGGATGAATGTTTTAGATGACCTAGGGTAAAAAAAAGCCATAAAAGCAGATTACCGCATTTACAGGTGAAACTCAAAAAAAAAATTATATCGTGCAAAAGTCCATTTATTTCAGTAATGCAAATTCAAAGGAATTGCATTAATGCAGCTTAAAATTAGAATTTTGTGAAAAGGTTCAATATTCTAGGCTCAAAGTGTCACACTATAGTCAGCTAATTAATACATACCCCCTGAGCAAAGGGTACCTCAAAATTGTGACTTTGGGGTTTCATAAGCTGTAAGCCATAATCATCCAAATTATACCAAATAAAGGCTTGAAATATCTTGTTTTGCATGTAATGAGTCTCTCTCATATGTTAGTTTCACCTTTTAAGTTGCATTACTGAAATAAATGAACTTGCACGATATTCAAATTTTTCGAGTTTCACCTGTATTGGAATACTCCTAGAATTAACTGTGGTCCTGGTCACGGAATCTCCTATACTGTTGGTCTAAAAGAGTCTTCAGGGAGTCTTTGAATTTAAGAAGGTCTGCATCAGTAGCCAATTAAAACGGTCCATTTATGCAGTGCTTCTAGGGCATCTACTCTCGTGAGAAGGGCTATAATTTGATGGCCTTTTCTTTTTTTACGATGGGAACCATGCTTGATAAAGATCCCCGTAAAATGAACTTAAGGGCCTCTCACTGAGTAGGCAGGAAAGAGGAAAGTGTGGGATGCACACGGTCAGTTTATGTGCTTTGCAGGCCGCAAAATACAGTACATACAGTCTCATGCACAAGGTCTTGTACATACCATTTCTCTTACCATTGGTTAAAGCTGCTACTTCCTGGCCACTCCCCAACCCCATTCATCTTTTCACATGCTCATAAAATCAGTTTATAGAAAGCTGATTTCTATTACAGCAATAGCAGAATTATTATAAAGTACAGAACACTAAACGATTAGTGAGAAAAGAATGTAATGTAGTTGCCACACATACTGAGGCAAATGAGGTTTAAGGAGGTTGACGGGATTGAGAGTTGCTTTAATGATCACATATACTATTCTAATTACTGTATTATTATTATATGAAATGTATGCATTAAGTTGAGAACCTCAAAATCTATTGTTTTTGGATCTATATAATAAACAGATTTTATCTCCATCCTTCTATTTCAGCTATGTTATATCATGGATATCTCAGTGACCTAGAGGGTAAGGTATCTTTGTTAGTAGTTTTCTTAAATGTGATCCACTGTCTACATTAAAATAGAGCCATACATTTCATTTTAACCTACATTAATACACAAACTCTAGGAAATATCTATAGTGCCCATAGACTGAAAGCTAACTGATAGTGTATGTAGCATGACTAGAAAGTGAAAAGGCTGCCCTCAAGCATAGCTTTGTTGGAGTTACCTAAAGCTACTTCATGTATATTGTAAAAAAATATATATTTATATATTACATATTCTTCAACTTATTATTTAGTTTGCCCAAATTACCTCCTTTATATACATACGGTAGTAATTCAGGCAATAGGAGAGACAGCAGGAGTAGGAAAATCACATACTCTTCACCTATTTTGATTGGCATCAATGCTTCACAACAGCACCTCTTCTCTATTCAGCCAAAGAATACAGCCTTACAAAACACTGCAAGATATTAAGTAATTGTTATACATACTGTGCAGTACAATACACAAAACTGTATACTATCTACATATACATTTTTCATTAGGTTTATATGAGTAAACACACTATACTCTAATTCACAATAGTCATAATATTGAGTATCTTTATGGCATACTACAGAGTGACTGGACTAGAGTGGAGAGAGCCACCTCAGTATTAGAACAGTGTATTAATAGGCTAGAATTGTAAAATTTGCCGCGCTTCTATTACACTTGCTCGGGTTGTTAGGCGAGGCTCGTAAAACATCTGGAAAAACATGTAAATAAATTAAATTCAAAGACTTATATGTTTAAATGTTCTCTTTCAGATTCCAACATTTTCCCAAAGCTAGTAGCATATCCTGACTACCATGGTTATGTAATTGGGGAAACTATTTCATTGACATGCTTGGTTTCTGAAGAAAGCAGAAATGATTCATCTGTATTTTATAAGGACTCTGCCATCATCTCACAAAATAATTCATCATATATCATATCAAGACTGGACAACTCACATGTAGGGATTTATATGTGTGAAACAAGGGGTAGAAAAAGTAACGAGAAAGCAATCCATGTGTATGGTAATGTATTATAATTAACATTCATGCTTTTCTATCTACCTGTATACGTGGCTGCTGATAAGAAATATCTGTCTGATTTTATACTATCACTATTTTTTCTAGTAAAAAATTAGCTAAAATATTTTTCCCCAATTGAATCTTTTATCATCATTATTACTATGTGCTAATTAATGCCCCAACCTGAACCTCTTACTTATGTTTTGATACATTGTTAGAAATACTTTACAGAATACTCAATAATCATTGTCACAAATCTAGGGAATGCAACCATCTGAACCTGAAAACGCAGAGATGAAAATCTCAATATCATGCAACTACTGTATATCAGCCAGAAGCCTTTCTGTGCTTTCACCCTCTGGCATGGGTGCTTTTTGTTAAGTAATGGTAAATTTATAAAGTTGCAAAAAAACTCAGCTTTGATAGATTTGAAAGTATATTTCCATTTCAGAATTCTTTTATTTATTTCCAGTTATCAAAGTCCCATTGATCAAAAATTCAGTTACTGTACCTATTAAAAGGATCCTGTCACATTAAAAATGCAGCACAAACTGTAGGTATATATATATATATATATATATATATATATATATATATATATATACAGTACAGACCAAAAGTTTGGACACACCTTCTCATTCAAAGAGTTTTCTTTATTTTCATGACTATGAAGGCATCAAAACTATGAATTAACACATGTGGAATTATATACATAACAAACAAGTGTGAAACAACTGAAAATATGTCATATTCTAGGTTCTTCAAAGTAGCCACCTTTTGCTTTGATTACTGCTTTGCACACTCTTGGCATTCTCTTGATGAGCTTCAAGAGGTAGTCACCTGAAATGGTCTTCCAACAGTCTTGAAGGAGTTCCCAGAGATGCTTAGCACTTGTTGGTCCTTTTGCCTTCACTCTGCGGTCCAGCTCACCCCAAACCATCTCGATTGGGTTCAGGTCCGGTGACTGTGCAGGCCAGGTCATCTGGCGCAGTACCCCATCACTCTCCTTCATGGTCAAATAGCCCTTACTTTCAAAGTTTTCCCAATTTTTCGGCTGACTGACTAACCTTCATTTCTTAAAGTAATGATGGCCACTCGTTTTTCTTTACTTAGCTGCTTTTTTCTTGCCATAATACAAATTCTAACATTATATATTCAGTAGGACTATCAGCTGTGTATCCACCTGACTTCTCCTCAACGCAACTGATGGTCCCAACCCCATTTATAAGGCAAGAAATCCCACTTATTAAACCTGACAGGGCACACCTGTGAAGTGAAAACCATTTCAGGGGACTACCTCTTGAAGCTCATCAAGAGAATGCCAAGAGTGTGCAAAACAGTAATCAAAGCAAAAGGTGGCTACTTTGAAGAACCTAGAATATGACATATTTTCAGTTTTTTCACACTTGTTTGTTATGTATATAATTCCACATGTGTTAATTCATAGTTTTGATGCCTTCAGTGTGAATCTACAATTTTCATAGTCGTGAAAATAAAGAAAACTCTTTGAATGAGAAGGTGTGTCCAAACTTTTGGTCTGTACTGTATATATATATATATATATATATATATATACTAGGGCTGCACGATATGGGAATTTTGTGCAATTGCAATTAGGGCCCTAAAAATTGCGATAACGATATGCGATGCAATATTTTAAGGGAATTGTGCTAGAGGTCTATTTGCTTGGATTTTCCCATATGAGCCGCTGACGCGGCTGGGTATGACATAGTTATGGGGGATCTGTGGATGGCACTGTTATGGGGGATCTGTGGATGATGCACTGTTATGGGGGATCTGTGGATGATGCACTGTTATGGGGGATCTGTGGAGGGCGCTGTTATGTGGGGGATCTGTGGATGACGCTGTTATGTGGGGGATCTGTGGATGACGCTGTTATGTGGGGGATCTGTGGATGACGCTGTTATGTGGGGGATCTGTGGATGACGCTGTTATGTGGGGGATCTGTGGATGACGCTGTTATGTGGGGGATCTGTGGATGACGCTGTTATGGGGGATCTGTGGCAGACACTGTTATGGGGGATCTGTGGAGGACACTGTTATGGGGGATCCGTGGAGGACACTGTTATGGGGGATCTGTGGAGGACACTGTTATGGGGGATCTGTGGAGGACACTGTTATGGGGGATCTGTGGAGGACACTGTTATGGGGGATCTGTGGAGGACACTGTTATGGGGGATCTGTGGAGGACAGTGTTATGGGGGATCTGTGGAGGACACTTAAGGGGGACCTGTGGATGACGCTGTTATGGGGTGGATCTGTGGATGGCGCTGTTATAGGGGATGTGTGCTATGACACATAGGGCCATGAGGGGGGCCAGCATAAGACACACATATAGCATCTTATGCTGGTCCCCCTCATGGCCCTATGTGTCCCCTCATGTGTCCTAAACTGCGCACATAACTGGCTTTGTGTGTAAAGTATTTTACTACTGTCTGAAACAAGCTCTCTCCTATTGATAAAATGGCCAGCCTCTGTACTCACTTTCACTATCAATGCACTGCAGCGAGCGGGCCGGCCGGTGCGTGACTGACGTCACTTACTCACGCTCCTCCCACTTAATTCAGGAAGCAGGAGCGTGACTAAGTGACGTCATTCACGCGCAAACCGGCCCGCTCGCTGCCGCTCGCTGCAGTGCATTCATAGTGAAAGTGAGTACAGAGGCTGGCCATTTTATCAATAGGAGAGAGCTTGTTTCAGACAGTAGTAAAATACTTTACACACATAGCCAGTTATGTGCGTGGGACCCCTTCATATATAATCGCAGCATTTTCGGGTCGGCCAAATCGCCATATCGCATTTGCCGATTATCGCGATTCGATTATTTTTTCGATATATCGTGCAGCCCTAATATATACACTCATACAGAAAAGGATGTCAATAATTGAGTAGGATCACCTATTGGACTCTCAAGCCCAGAATGAGCATAGGTTTAAGTGAAATAAATGACTAATTCTTGAGAATCTTTTCTAACATTATGCTTACATCATGCTGCTTGTGCCATCATGCCACTGCTGAGTTTTGCCAACCATAATTTTCAGTACGGCGGCTGCTGCTGCTGCTTCCATCATGCCACCACTGCCATAATGTCATTGCTGCGGCCTGCCAACCATCATGTTCTGTATGGCCGCTGGCTCCATCATGCCACCACCGCCATCATGCCACTGCTGCAGCCTGCCGACCATCATGTTCTTTATGGCTGCTGTTGCCTCCATCATGCCACTACTGCTGCCTGTACCTACCATCAACTTCCATAAAGATGCTGCTCCCTCCATCGTGCTGCTGCCTGCCAACATGTACTATATGGCTGCTGCTGCCTTAGCTGCTGCTGTTCCTCGCTGATAGTGTTGATCGAGCACCAAAGTGCTCGTGTGCTCTGGCCGAACACATCGGTATGCTTGTGTGCTCTACTGAGCACCCAAGCACAATGGAAGTCAATAGGAGAACCCCAGGCACTCCCTGCTCAGAAGAGAAGAGGTTGTCTGGTTCACAAAAAAAGGTTAGAAATTGATGGAAACCCCATCAAAATAGTTTGGAAACAGCATTAAGAGGATAGCTGGATTCGTCTTGGAATCCTATTATCTACGACATACAATAGACAAACACGCAAAGGCTATATGCCAAAATCCAGGTATGTGTAAGCCATCAATCTATCCATGAGACAGAGGACAGGCTGAGTCAGCATACCTTACGATGGCAGCCTTGTGCACTATGGGACATTCCAAAAACAGCTTTTATCTGACTGAGAGCCTAACCTAATATTCAATAACCTTTCTATAAAGTTTTGTCATGTAAAAACTCATTTGCATAAACATGGGTATATGGGAAAGACATGCATGGAAAATTTGCGATCTACACTACTCATGAACAGCACCATCTATTGCTTTCATAGTCTTATGACAAGACTATTAGTGTAGCCTTTTTCTTGGAAAATTTGCGATAAAAATTCACAATTAGAATATTCTCGATCTACACTACTCATGAACAGCACCATCTTTTGAAATCATAGTCTTGTCATAAGACTATGAAACCAATAGATGGCTTTGTTTGAGTCATTACAAGCAGGGAAATAGTCCTCAGATACACCCTAGGAAACTTATATTACCACAGATAAAGTGCTAGAAGATGTGTGAATGATAGCAGCAATCCAATATACACCTCGGTGTTAGTGCTGGCTATTATAAACTGAGTTCTACATGGTGTGTGGACTCTGTTGAGCAGTGTGCCCCACTTACTAGCGCCCCAACAAGATGAACAGCGCCATCTATTGGTTTCATAGTCTTATGACAAGACTAATAGTCTTGTCATAAGACTATGAAACCAATAGATGGTGCTGTTCATAAGTCATGAACAGCGCCATGTATTGGTTTCATAGTCTTATGACAAGACTATTAGTCTTGTCATAAGACTATAAAACCAATAGATGGCGCTGTTCATGAGTAGTGTAGATTGTGATTTTTCCATGCAAATGTTTTTTCAGCTGAAAAACAAGGCAGATTCTGCTCTTTTACATGTCTTTCCCATATGTCCATGTTTATGCAAATGAGCTTTTATATGATAGAACTGTATTGAAAGGTTATTGAATATTATGTTAGGACAATCAGAAAACCTTTTGTGACCCTAATGATATTGATCTAGGTGTGCAGTTCCACCCAAGCCATCCAACAGATCTGAAGTAACTTTGAGGCTTACTGGCTCTCAGTCAGATGAGAGCTGGTTTCGAATATCTCATAGTGCAAAAGGCTGCCATCGTAAGGTATGCTGACTCAGCCTGTCATCTGTCTCATGGATAGATTAATGGCTTCATATACAGTCAGGTCCATAAATATTGGGACATTGACACAATTCTAACATTTTTGGCTCTATAAACCACCACAATGGATTTGAAATGAAACGAACAAGACGTGCTTTAACTGCAGACTGTCAGCTTTAATTTGAGGGTATTTACATCCAAATCAGGTAAACGGTGAAGGAATTACAGTTTGCATATGTGCCTCCCACTTGTTAAGGAACCAAATGTAATGGGACAGAATAATAATCATAAATCAAACTTCCACTTTTTAATACTTGGTTGCAAATCCTTTGCAGTCAATTACAGCCTGAAGTCTCGAATGCATAGACATCACCAGACGCTGGGTTTCATCCCTGGTGATGCTCTGCCAGGCCTCTACTGCAACTGTCTTCAGTTCATGCTTGTTCTTGGGGCATTTTCCCTTCAGTTTTGTCTTCAGCAAGTGAAATGCATGCTCAATTGGATTCATGTCAGGTGATTGACTTGGCCATTGCATAAAATTCCACTTCTTTCCCATAAAAAAACTCTTTGGTTGCTTTTGCAGTATGTTTTGGGTCATTGTCCATCTGCACTGTGAAGCGCCGTCCAATAAGTTCTGAAGCATTTGGCTGAATATGAGCAAATAATATTGCCTGAAACACTTCAGAATTCCTCCTGCTGCTTTTGTCAGCAGTCACATCATCAATAAATACGAGAACCAGTTCTATTGGCAGCCATACATGCCCATGCCATGACACTACCACCACCATGCTTCACTGATGAGGTGGTATGCTTAGGATCATGAGCAGTTCCTGTCCTTCTCCATACTTTTCTCTTCCCATCACTCTGGTACAAGTTGATCTTGGTCTCATCTGTCCATAGGATGTTGTTCCAGAACTGTGAAGGCTTTTTTAGATGTCGTTTTGCAAACTCTAATCTGGCCTTCCTGTTTTTGAGGCTCACCAATGGTTTACATCTTGTGGTGAGCCCTCTGTATTCACTCTGGTGAAGTCTTCTCTTGATTGTTGACTTTGACACACATACACCTACCTCCTGGAGAGTGTTCTTGATCTGGCCAACTGTTGTGAAGGGTGGTTTCTTCACCAGGGAAAGAATTTTTTGGTCATCCACCACAGTTGTTTTCCGTGGTCTTCTGGGTCTTTTGGTGTTGCTGAGCTCACTGATGCGTTTCATTCTTTTTAAGAATGTTCCAAACAGTTGTTTTGGCCACGCCTAATGTTTTTGCTATCTCTCTGATGGGTTTGTTTAGTTTTTTTCAGCCTAATGATGGCTTGCTTCACTGATAGTGACAGCTCTTTGGATCTCATCTTGAGAGTTGACAGCAACAGTTTCCAAATGCAAATAGCACACTTGAAATGAACTCTGGACCTTTTATCTGCTCATTGTAATTGGGATAATGAGGGAATAACACACACCTGGACATGGAACAGCTGAGAAGCCAATTGTCCCATTACTTTTGGTCCCTTAACAAGTGGGAAGCACATATGCAAACTGTTGTAATTCCTACACCGTTCACCTGATTTGGATGTAAATACTCTCAAATTAAATCTGACAGTCTGCAGTTGAAGCACGTCTTGTTCGTTTAATTTCAAATCCATTGTGGTTTATAGAGCCAAAAATGTTAGAATTGTGTCAATGTCCCAATATTTATGGACCTTACTATACATGGCTTTTGGCATATAGCCTTTGTGTGGTTGTCTATTGTATGTCGTAGATAATAGGAGTCCAAGACACATCCAGCCATCTTCTTAATGCTGTTTCCAAACCATTTTGATGGGGTTTCCATCAATTTCTAACCTTTTTTTGTGAACCAGACACCCTCTCTTCTTCAGAGCAGGGGGTGCCTGGTTTGATGCTCGGGTCTCCCATTGACTTTCATTGTATTAAATTGTACTCGAGCACCCGCAGTATTCGGACTGCACTCCGATGTGCCGAGAATAGCGATGCTCGAGCCGAACAGCAGTTCGGTCGAGCATGCTCGCTCAACACTACTCGCTTATAATCCCCTACTGCCACAACTATTAATACAAAACATCTGCCACTACTACCACTACCACTACTACCACCCCTACTACTATTACTACTACTACCCATAGACAGCCAACCTACTGCATGTTGTACGGGCAGTAATTCTGACCCCCTGAACTGCCAATCATCAGCAGATTGGCGGGAGAGGAGGAGATTATGAATAACCATGACTCTTCTCAGGTAGATTTGACTATTTTAAAGGCCTGGGCTGTAATGATTATGAAGCCAGTTCTCGGCAACCACTTACTTTTAGCTCATGAGTGACACACTGCTGAAATATAAAGTTGATGACAGGATCCCTTTAACACTGTGTTTGTTTAAACATAATCTGCCCCCTGATAAGGGTACATTTTTGGAAACTTTGGAATATGAAAAAGCATAACACATGTGCCGCATACTGTATGTTAACGCCATCAAACGTGGGTTTACCCTTAGGGTACTTTCACACTAGTGTTTTTCTTTTCCGGCGCTGAGTTCCGTCCTAGGGGCTCAAATCCGGAAAAGAACTGATCAGTTTTATCCTAATGCATTCTGAATGGAGAGTAATCCGTTCAGGATGCATCAGGATGTCTTCAGTTCAGTCTTTTTGACTGATCAGGCTTTTCAGAAAACCGTAGCATGTTGTATTTTTAGCTCCGGCCAAAAATCCTGAACACTTTGACTGAACGCCGAATCCGGTCTATTTCCCATTGACTTGCATTAACGCCATGTGTTCAGTCAAACCAGATCCAGCTTTTGCATGTTAACCCCGAAAAATGTGAAAAAAAAGTTAAAGTCCATAAATGCGGATCCGTTTTTTCCAATGCATTTTTTCATTGTGATCAAAATCCTGATCAGGATTCAAATGTAATCCGTTTTCACACGTTTTTCCGGATCCGGCGGGCAGTTCCGGTGTCTGAATTGAACGCCGGATTTAAACAATGCTAGTGTAAAAGTAGCCTTAGCTATGTATGTCAGTGTCAATTAGACATGATTTACAATTGCTGTCATTGTGTTCCACAGTTTGGGGTGGAGGGAGAGGGAGGGAAAAATAAACAAAAAAATAATAAAAAATAAACAAAAATAGATAACAAGTTTTCCTAAAAATTCTCATTCCTTGGAGACCATAATGCTGTCAGTGTAAGGGTCCATTCACACGTTCGCAAAGTGTTTTGCGGATCTAAGGATCTGCGGATCCGCAAAACACGGAGAGCGGCAATGTGCTTTCCGCATTTTGCGGACCGCACATTGCCGGCACTGATAGAATATGCCTGTTCTTGTCCGCAATTGTGGACAAGAATAGGACATGTTCAATTTTTTTCGGGAACGGAATTGCGGACCCGGAAATCGTGCTGCCCCATAGAAATGAATGGGTCCCCAATTCTGTTCCGCATAATGCGGAACTAAATTGCGGAAGTGTGAATGGACCCTTATACAATACATTCCAGAACTCTAAGAGTTACATAGCATTATAAATCAATGTCCGTGCTAGGGAGGTCAGTACGGATGCTTCCACAGACACACCCTGCGAGTTAAATGCGCTGAACTCACTCGTGCTAAACCAGCCAAAGGCTGGAATCCTGCATTCATTAATTGAACTATACAGGGCATTTTTACTGGTGGTGTTTCATAAGATAATCTTAGTCAAAGGTTCATTGGGTACGATGCAGCTAATTTATTAATAAATTTAGCACATCTTCTGGCAATCAATGCACCTTTCTTGTTAAGCCACTGATGCTTTTTTTCTACAAGTGGTAAGAGCCATTAAAAAAGGTTAAACAATGCAAATTGTTATGCAAAACAGGCAGGTGCGCCAACTTTTTTCCATCAGAAAAATGGCAAGTTGTGTTATATAGTTCACCTGTTTTTCACACAAAATTTAATTTCTACACTTACATCTTAATTCTGTATGTTATAGAGCCTCTACCTCCGCCATTGATTTCATCAGAGCAGCCAAATATCCCAGGAATGCCTGTTACTATGAAATGTTCTACTCCTGGCCTCTCTGAATGGAAACAGATTACATTTTATAGAAATGGAATGGAAATCTTTATGGCAACATCCTTTTTAAAAATGGTAATCAATGAGATAAGCATCTCTATCCAAAGGACTGATGCTGTATATTTCTGTAGCTATCAAGTACAAAAACTTGGAAGGCTGATAGATTCAAAGCCAAGTAAAAATTTGCACGTGAGCATATTAGGTAAGTTCTTACCCTATTATATATAAATCAAGGATACATAATAATGGTCACTTCTGTAATGTGTGGGTTAGTGTTGAGCGAACCCGTACTGCAAAGTTCGGGTCTGTACCGAACTTTGCGAGTTTGGGTACACAGACCCAAACTCGAAATTTGCAGCAAAAGTTCGAGTTCGGTGTTCAGGCATTTAAAGGGAGTCTTTCACCTATACTGACCGTTACAGAACACTAACACCATTATCAGCATTATAGTCCCCATATGTGAATGCTACTTACTGTTTAGCTGTCTGTAGCCTATTTTCTTAAAAAAACACTTTTATTCAATATGCAAATTAAGTCTGAAGGTGCCCAGGGGTGGCGTTCAAGTGGCCGGTCGCAGGCCCCTCGTCGCTATTCATATGAAACCCCTCCCCTTTCACCCCTCTGACCTGCCCTAGGTTCTTCAGAAATCCAGCGCCAGCACCGTTCACAAGATTTGCCGCGCCTGCGCACTTTATTCCCCATTCAGACACCGGCCGCTTGAACGCCGCCCTTGGGCACCTTCAGACCTAATTTGCATATTGAATGAAAGTGTTTTTTGAAGAAAATAAGCGATGGACAGCTAAATAGTAAGTAGCATTCATATATGGGGACTATAATGCTGATAATGGTGTTAGTGTTCTATAACGGTCAGTATAGGTGAAAGAATCCCTTTAACCACTTCAGCCCCCTTAGCTTAAACACCCTTAAAGACCAGGCCACTTTTTACACTTCTGACCTACCCTACTTTCACCGTTTATTGCTCGGTCATGCAACTTACCACCCAAATGAATTTTACCTCCTTTTCTTCTCACTAATAGAGCTTTCATTTAATGGTATTTCATTGCTGCTGACATTTTTACTTTTTTTGTTATTAATCGAAATTTAACTTTTTTTTGCAAAAAAATGACATTTTTCACTTTCAGTTGTAAAATTTTGCAAAAAAACGAGATCCATATATAAATTTTGCTCTAAATTTATTGTTCTGCATGTCTTTGATAAAAAAAAATGTTTGGGTAAAAAAAAAATGGTTTGGGTAAAAGTTATAGCGTTTACAAACTATGGTACAAAAATGTGAATTTCCGCTTTTTGAAGCAGCTCTGACTTTCTGAGCACCTGTCATGTTTCCTGAGGTTCTACAATGCCCAGACAGTACAAGCACCCCACAAATTACCCCATTTTGGAAAGTAGACACCCTAAGTTATTCGCTGATGGGCATAGTGAGTTCATAGAACTTTTTATTTTTTGTCACAAGTTAGCGGAAAATGATGATTTTTTTTTTTCTTACAAAGTCTCATATTCCACTAACTTGTGACAAAAAATAAAAAGTTCTATGAACTCACTATGCCCATCAGCGAATACCTTGGGGTGTCTTCTTTCCAAAATAGGGTCACTTGTGGGGTAGTTATACTGCCCTGGCATTCTAGGGGCCCAAATGTGTGGTAAGGAGTTTGAATTCAAAATCTGTAAAAAATGGCCGGTGAAATCCGAAAGGTGCTCTTTGGAATGTGGGCCCCTTTGCCCACCTAGGCTGTAAAAAAGTGTCACACATGTGGTATCTCCGTACTCAGGAGAAGATGGGGAATGTGTTTTGGGGTGTCATTTTACATATACCCATGCTGGGTGAGATAAATATCTTGGTCAAATGCCAACTTTGTATAAAAAAATGGGAAAAGTTGTCTTTTGCCAAGATATGGGTATATGTAAAATGACACCCCAAAACACATTGCCCAACTTCTCCTGAGTATGGAGATACCACATGTGTGACACTTTTTTGCAGCCTAGGTGGGCAAAGGGGCCCACATTCCAAAGAGCACCTTTCGGATTTCACCGGCCATTTTTTACAGAATTTGATTTCAAACTTCTTACCACACATTTGGGCCCCTAGAATGCAAGGGCAGTATAACTACCCCACAAGTGACCCCATTTTGGAAAGAAGACACCCCAAGGTATTCGCTGATGGGCATAGTGAGTTCATGGAAGTTTTTATTTTTTGTCACAAGTTAGTGGAATATGAGACTTTGTAAGAAAAAACAAACAAAAAAAAAGAACATCATTTTCCGCTAACTTGTGACAGAATATAATAAATTCTAGGAACTCGCCAAAATGGGATCACTTGTGGGGTAGTTATAGTGCCCTGGCATTCTAGGGGCACAAATGTGTGGTAAGGAGTTTGAATTCAAAATCTGTAAAAAATGGCCGGTGAAATCCGAAAGGTGCTCTTTGGAATATGGGCCCCTTTGCCCACCTAGGCTGTAAAAAAGTGTCACACATGTGGTATCTCCGTACTCAGGAGAAGATGGGGAATGTGTTTTGGGGTGTCATTTTACATATACCCATGCTGGGTGAGATAAATATTTTGGTCAAATGCCAACTTTGTATAAAAAAATGGGAAAAGTTGTCTTTTGCCAAGATATTTCTTTCACCCAGCATGGGTATATGTAAAATGACACCCCAAAACACATTGCCCAACTTCTCCTGAGTATGGAGATACCACATGTGTGACACTTTTTTGCAGCCTAGGTGGGCAAAGGGGCCCACATTCCAAAGAGCACCTTTCGGATTTCACCGGCCATTTTTTACAGAATTTGATTTCAAACTCCTTACCACACATTTGGGCCCCTAGAATGCAAGGGCAGTATAACTACCCCACAAGTGACCCCATTTTGGAAAGAAGACACCCCAAGGTATTCGCTGATGGGCATAGTGAGTTCATGGAAGTTTTTATTTTTTGTCACAAGTTAGTGGAATATGAGACTTTGTAAGAAAAAACAAACAAAAAAAAAAACATAATTTTCCGCTAACTTGTGACAGAAAATAATAAATTCTAGGAACTCGCCATGCCCCTCACGGAATACCTTGGGGTGTCTTCTTTCCAAAATGGGGTCACTTGTGGGGTAGTTATAGTGCCCTGGCATTCTAGGGGCACAAATGTGTGGTAAGGAGTTTGAATTCAAAATCTGTAAAAAATGGCCGGTGAAATCCGAAAGGTGCTCTTTGGAATGTGGGCCCCTTTGCCCACCTAGGCTGCAAAAAAGTGTCACACATGTGGTATCTCCGTACTCAGGAGAAGTTGGGGAATGTGTTTTGGGGTGTCATTTTACATATACCCATGCTGGGTGAGAGAAATATCTTGGTCAAATGCCAACTTTGTATAAAAAAATTGAAAAAGTTGTCTTTTGCCAAGATATTTCTCTCACCCAGCATGGGTATATGTAAAATGACACCTCAAAACACATTCCCCAACTTCTCCTGAGTACAGAGATACCACATGTGTGACACTTTTTTGCAGCCTAGGTGGACAAAGGGGCCCACATTCTAAAGAGCACCTTTCGGATTTCACCGGCCATTTTTTACAGAATTTGATTTCAAACTCCTTACCACACATTTGGGCCCCTAGAATGCAAGGGCAGTATAACTACCCCACAAGTGACCCCATTTTGGAAAGAAGACACCCCAAGGTATTCGCTGATGGGCATAGTGAGTTCATGGAAGTTTTTATTTTTTGTCACAAGTTAGTGGAATATGAGACTTTGTAAGAAAAAAAACAAAAAAAACAAACATCATTTTCCGCTAACTTGTGACAAAAAATAATAAATTCTAGGAACTCGCCATGCCCCTCACGGAATACCTTGGGGTGTCTTCTTTCCAAAATGGGGTCACTTGTGGGGTAGTTATACTGCCCTGGCATTCTAGGGGCCCAAATGTTTGGTAAGGAGTTTGAATTCAAAATCTGTAAAAAATGGCCGGTGAAATCCGAAAGGTGCTCTTTGGAATGTGGGCCCCTTTGCCCACCTAGGCTGCAAAAAAGTGTCACACATGTGGTATCTCCGTACTCAGGAGAAGTTGGGGAATGTGTTTTGGGTGTCATTTTACATATACCCATGCTGGGTGAGATAAATATCTTGGCAAAAGACAACTTTTCCCATTTTTTTTATACAAAGTTGGCAATTGACCAAGATATTTCTCTCACCCAGCATGGGTATATGTAAAATGACACCCCAAAACACATTCCCCAACTTCTCCTTAGTACGGCGATACCACATGTGTGACACTTTTTTGCAGCCTAGATGCGCAAAGGGGCCACATTCCTTTTAGGAGGGCATTTTTAGACATTTGGATACCAGACTTCTTCTCACGCTTTGGGGCCCCTAAAATGCCAGGGCAGTATAAATACCCCACATGTGACCCCATTTTGGAAAGAAGACACCCCAAGGTATTCAATGAGGGGCATGGCGAGTTCCTCGAATTTTTTTTTTTTGGCACAAGTTAGCGGAAATTTTTATTTTTTTTGCTTTTTCGCACAAAGTCTCCCTTTCCGCTAACTTGGGACAAAAAATTCAATCTTTCATGGACTCAATATGCCCCTCAGCAAATACCTTGGGGTGTCTTCTTTCCAAAATGGGGTCATTTGTGGGGTGTTTGTACTGCCCTGGCATTTGAGGGTCTCCACAATCATTACATGTATGCCCAGCATTAGGAGTTTCTGCTATTCTCCTTATATTGAGCATACGGGTAATTCATTTTTTTTTTTTCGTTCAGCCTCTGGGGTGAAAGAAAAAATGAACGGCACAGATTTCTTCATTCGCATCAATCAATGTGGATGGAAAAATCTCTGCCAAAAAAAAAAAATGGCGGGGGAAAGGCGTCTGCCAGGACATAGGAGCTCCGCCCAACATCCATACCCACTTAGCTCTTATGCCCTGGCAAACCCGATTTCTCCATTCACATCAATCGATGTGAATGAATAAATCATTGCCGGGATTTTTTATATTTTTTAATATACAAAGTGTTTGCCAACGTATATGAACACCGCCACCTCCTCAGCTCATATGCCTTGGCAAACGTATCTTTTACTGCAGAGGAGAAATCTCGTCTTGCAGCGCCGCATACACCGACTTGTGTGTAATCTGACAGCAGCGCAATGCTTCTGTCCGAATGCACATCAGTGCTGCAGCTAGTCGATCGGTTGGTCCACCTGGAAGGTAAAAAAAACAAAACAAAAAAGAAAAAACCAGGCCGCAACGCAATACATTTATTAACTTTATAATAACTTTTGAACATAACATATAAACTTTATTGAACTGAACTTGTGGCGAAGTACGTTATGCACTTTATCCCAGGTGAAAGGAGAGGTTTGCAGCAGCTGTGAGAGAAAGGGCCCTAATAGCCCTGTGTGCCTGTCCTGTGAGATGCAATCCCTATGCTAAGTGTACCTGTGTGTGGTACTTCCGGAAACACTCTCCTAAGCATAGGGCAGGGTGGTCAGGACAGTCAGGACAGAAATAGCAGGTGTCACGCCTTATTCCACTCCTGCTACAAACACAACATTTTTCTCGGGGTGGCGGTTGGGTTGAGGTACCAGGAACGACACTGGGGAAATGTCGCTCGTGTAGACGGCTAACTACACTGGTGGTTGGGGCCACGGAACCTCCTGGATACAGGAGGTTCTCGATGATCTTTTCCTGAAATTTGAGGAAGGATCGTGTTCTCCCAGCCCTACTGTAGAGAACAAAACTATTATACAGAGCCAATTGAATTAAATATACAGACACCTTCTTATACCAGCGTCTGGTGCATCGGGAAACTAAATAGGGAGCCAACATCTGGTCATTGAAGTACACCCCTCCCATGAGCGCATTATAGTCGTGGACTGAGAGGGGCTTTTCAATGACACGGGTTGCCCTTTCAATTTGGATTGTCGTGTCTGCGTGAATGGAGGAGAGCATGTAAACGTCACACTTGTCTCTCCATTTCACCGTGAGCAGTTCTTGGTTACACAAGGCAGCCCTCTCCCGCCTTGCAAGACGGGTGGTAACGAGCCGTTGGGGGAAGCCCACGCGACTAGTTCGCGCGGTGCCACAGGCGCAAATCTGTTCTAGAAACAAATGCCTAAAGAGGGCCACACTTGTGTAAAAATTGTCCACATAAAGATGGTACCCCTTGCCGAATAAGGGTGACACCAAATCCCAGACTGTCTTCCCACTGCTACCCAGGTAGTCAGGGCAACCGACCGGCTCCAGGGTCTGATCTTTTCCCTCATAGATCCAAAATTTGTGGGTATAGCCTGTGGCCCTTTCACAGAGCTTATACAATTTGACCCCATACCGGGCGCGCTTGCTTGGGATGTATTGTTTGAAGCCAAGGCGCCCGGTAAAATGTATTAGGGACTCGTCTACGCAGATGTTTTGCTCTGGGGTATACAAATCTGCAAATTTCTGGTTGAAATGGTCTATGAGGGGCCGAATTTTGTGGAGCCGGTCAAAAGCTGGGTGGCCTCTGGGACGGGAGGTGGTGTTGTCGCTAAAATGCAGGAAACGCAGGATGGTCTCAAATCGTGTCCTGGACATAGCAGCAGAGAACATGGGCATGTGATGAATTGGGTTCGTGGACCAATATGACCGCAATTCATGCTTTTTAGTTAGACCCATGTTGAGGAGAAGGCCCAGAAAAATTTTAAGTTCGGAAACTTGGACTGGTTTCCACCGGAAAGGCTGGGCATAATAGCTTCCCGGGTTGGCGGTTATAAATTGTGTGGCATACCGATTTGTTTCTGACACGACTAAGTCCAAGAGCTCCGCAGTCAAGAACAGCTCAAAAAATCTCAGGGCCGAACCGATCTGAGCCGTCTCAACCCGAACTCCAGACTGGGCGGTGAAAGGGGGAACTAATGGTGCGGCTGAAGTTGGTGACTGCCAATCAGGGTTTGCCAGCACCTCAGGGATTCTAGGGGCTCTATGGGCCTGTCTGTGCGGTGGCTGTGACGGGGTAACTACTGCACGTGCCACCGTACCAGCTTCAACTGCCCTTCTGGTGCTCGCTACTTCACCATGTTGTACGGCAGTGCTGGTACTAGGTCCAGGAAGGGCTGCGCTGCTGGTGTATGCCTCACCACGTTATCCGACAGCGCCAGCCCCACTCTGTTGCTCTTGAAGCGGATCCTGCGCAACCTGTGGTCTAGCGACACGGGGCCGGGTACGCCTGGTTCTATCAGGGACCTCCACCTCCTCGTCCGAACTTTGGGTCAGAGAGCCACTGCTTTCTACAGGTTCATATTCTGACCCGCTAGATTCGTCAGATGAGGGTTCCCATTCCTCATCCGACTGGGTCAGAATCCTGTAGGTCTCTTCAGAAGAATACCCCCTGTTTGACATTTGGGCAACTAAATTTAGGGGTATTCCCTGAGACTACCCAAGAAAAAAAGCAAGCCTGTCTTACAAAGGGGAGGCTAGCGAAGTACCGGAGGCCGCTGCGGTTGATAAAAAATATCAAAACTGATCGGGCAAACACTGCGTTTTGGGTGGAGGGCGAGCTAAGGTGACACTAATACAATTATAGATCTGACCGTGATCAGTTTTGATCACTTACAGATACTAAAAAAGTACAAATGCTGATTAGCGATACGCTAATCAGCGAATAAAAGTGACTGCGGTGCGATGCGGTGCGGTGGGCTGGGCACTAACTGATCCCTAAACTACCTAACCAAGGGGCCTAAACTAATCCTAAAACCTAACAGCCAATACTAGTGAAAAAAAAAAGTGACAGTTTACACTGATCACTTTTTGTCTTTCACTAGGTGATTGACCTTGGGCGATCAAGGGGTTAATTTGGATGATGGGGGTGATGGAAGGTGATCTGGGGCTAAGGACAGTGTTTGGTGGGTACTCACAGTTCAGTCTGCTCCTCTGCTGGATCCAACCGATGAAAAGGACCAGCAGAGGAGCAGAGAAGCCATATAACAGATCATATTTACTAATATGATCTGTTATATGGCTTGTGATTCAGTTTTTAAAAAATCAGCAACCTGCCAGCAACGATCATTGGCTGGCAGGTTGCTGATGCAATACTCCTCGAACTTTTGCCGGCCCGCGATGCAGTGCAGCCAATCAGCAAGCTTTTAAGCTGAGGGCACTTAGAAGCCATCACAGCCATGCCTAGTAATGGCATGGCTGTGATTGGCTGGTGCATCATGTGACCCAGCCTCTACACAAGCTGGATCACGTGTAGCACCGCCTATCATCTCTGAGTAGTGTCGGGACAGGAAGCTGGCAGCTAAAGTGAGGGAGAGTGTTAGGAATCCCATCTGGCTATTTATTATGTTGGTGACCTATAGTGATTTTTTTGTGGGTGCAATACATCAGCTTTGCACTCCTAACACAAAAATATAATAGTTAATCTGTCTGTTAGTTCGGTGGTTGCAAATACCCATTTTTGGTGTGAGGTACACCTGCACTGCATATGTGACAGGAAAATTAATATAGTTAATCTGTCAGTTCAGTGGGTGACCTCAAAGAATGAGGAGAGCATCAAATAAGGGATGTGACCCTGGTCGTGGTACTGCTGGTGTTGGTGGAGCTCCTGTTGCAGGGAGAGGACGTGGTCGATTTGTGCCAGCTACACGCCCAAATGAACCACCTTCCTCAGGTGCACGTAGGCGACAGAACGTTCAGCATTATTTTGTAGGCCCGAATACCGGTGTACGAATTGTGAGGCCAGAACAACTAGAGGCGTTAGTAGATTGGGTGGCTGACAGTGCCTCCAGTTCCTTCACATTGTCTCCCACCCGGTCACCTGCTGAAAGTGCAGAGTTGGCACCTGCAGCCCATGGGCATCTGTCTTTCACCTCACCCCCTTGCAAATCAGCCAAGCAGTCTGAGCCCCGTCATGCAGCAGTCTCTTATGCATTTTGATGACTCTGCTGGCAGGGTTTCTGTGGGCAACCCACCTAGCCCTGCCCCAGAAGTGGAAGAAATTGAGTGCATCGATACCCAACCACTTATGTTTCAGGATGTGGACATGGGAGGACCACCGCAGCATGTCTCTGATGACAAAAAACACAGGTGGCAACTGCTGCGATTTTCTGCAGTGTGCAGACCGGCAAGGAGGGCAGGGGTGAATAGTGGGTGGAAGATGATGTGGATGATGATGAGGTCCTAGACCCCACATGGAATCAAGATCATGCGCATGACGTGTGCAGTTTGGAGGAAGAGGTGGTGGTCACACAGAGCCAGCCGCATAGCAAAAGAGGGAGCAGGGTGCAAAAGCAGAGTGGCCGTCCCCTAGACAGTACGCCTGCTACTGCCCACCACACCCAGGGACTGAGCACACCAAAGCTAGTTCCAAGGAGTTCCCTGGCATGGCAGTTCTTCAGACAACGTGCTGACGACAAGACGCAAGTGGTTTGCACGCTGTGCAATCGGAGACTGAAGCGAGGCATAAATGTTCTAAACCTGAGCACCACCTGCATGACCAGGCATCTAAATGCAAAGCACGAGCTGCAGTTGAGTACACACCTCAAAAACCACGAAAAATCTCAAGCTCCTCCTGCTCCCTCTTCTGCTGCAGTCTCGGCCTCTTCCTCCCCCCTTGGAGTGACAGTGGCACCTGCCACACCGCAAACAGAAGATGTAGCAGCAACACCACCACCGTCACTGTCAAGAAGCATATACACACTGTCCCATGGAAGCGTTTAGCTGTCCATCCTCCAAACACTAGAGAGAAAGAGGAAATACCCCCCTACCCACCAGCGATCTCTGTCCCTGAATGCCAGCATTTCAAAATTCCTGGCCTTTGAAATGCTGTCATTCTGTCTGGTGGAGACGGAGATTTTTAAAAACCTTATGGCGGTGGCTGTCCCACAGTATGTGGTTCCAAGCCGCCACTACTTTTCCAGGCGAGCCATCCCTGCCCTGGACAACCAAGTGGCGGACAAAATCATGTGTGCACTGCGCAACGCCATCTGTAGCAAAGTCCACATAACCACCAATACGTGGACCAGCAAGCACAGGCAGGGACGCTATATCTCCCTAACTGTACACTAGCTAAATGCTGGGCCTGACTGTACACTAGCTGGGCCTGAGGCGGATAGCAGTTTGGCGCATGTCCTTCCGCCACCGAGGATTGCAGGACGTTTCTCATTGCCTCCTCCTCCTACTCCGCTTCCTCCTCTACCGCCTCATCATCCAGTCAGCGTAACACCTGCACCTTCAACTTCAACACAGCCAGGAGGAAACGACAGCAGACTATTTTGAAACTCATGTGTTTGGGGGAAAAACCCCACACCACGCAGGAGCTGTGGACAGGCATGGAACAACAGACCGATAAGTGGTTGGTGCCACTGAGCCTCAAGCCCGGCCTCGTGGTGTGCAATAATGGGCAAAATCTCATAGTAGCTCTGGGGCTTGCCGGTTTGATGCACATCCCTTACCTGGCGCATGTGCTAAATTTGGTGGTGCAGAGGTTCCTGAAAAATTATGTCAGAGCTGCTGCAAAAAGTGCGGTCCGTCTGAGCGCGCTTTTGGCATTCTCACCCTGCTGCTGCTCGCATGTCTGCGCTGCATCGTAACTTCAGCCTTCCCGCTCACCGCCTCACATGCAACGTACCCACAAGGTGGAACACCACCTTGCACATGCTGGAGAGACTGTGCAAGCAGCAGCAGGCGATAGTGGAGTTTCATCTGCAGCACGCATGGGTAAATCGCTCTGCGGAACAACACCACTTCACCACCAACGAGTGAGCCATGTTGCGCTGTTTCGAGTACTTCAGCAACATGGCCAGTGCCGATGATGAAACGCTTCAGGCGATGATAGAAGAGGATGTGGCACAGGAGGAAGAGGAGGAGGAAGAGGGATCATTTCCACGGTTATCAGGCCAGTCATTCACAAGTGGCTCGGAGGGCCAGTCTGCCGGAACACAGTTCTGGAAGATGAGGAGGATGATGATGAGGAAGAACCGTGTTCACAGCATGGTGGCACCCAAAGCAGCTCATGGGCATCACTGGAGCGAGGCTGGGGGATACAGAGGACACAGACATAAATTTCCCACAGAGGACACCTTGTTGTTGCCTCTGGGCAGCCTGGAACACATGAGCGACTACATGCTGCAGTGCCTGCACAATGACCGACGAGTTGCCCACATTCTAACCAGTGCTGATTACTGGTTGGCCACTCTGCTGGATCCCCGCTATAAGGACTGGAGCGTGATCGGAAAATGTGCGAGTACAAGCGCACTCTGAAAGACGCGCTGCTGATGGCATTCACACCTGACAGCATGGGCTCAGTGGAAGCACAAGGCGAAGGAAGAGGAGGAGGAGGAAGAAGACGCCAACACAGCTGGAGCACCGCCAGAACCTCAGAAGGGAGGGTTAGCATGGCCGAAATGTGGAAAAGCTTTGTCAGCACGCCACAACAACCAGAACCACCAGCTGATACGGAACGTCTTAGCAGGAGGCAGCATTTCAGCAACATGGTGCAACAGTACATGTGCACACGCCTACACGTACTGACTGATGAGTCTGCCTGATTCAACTTCTGGGTCTCCAAATTGGGCACATGGCCTGAGCTTGCCCATTACACCTTGGAGGTGGTGACCTGCCCTGTGGCCAGTGTATTGTCCAAATGTGTGTTTAGGATGGCAGGGGGGGGGGGTGATCACAGACAAGTGCAGCCACCTGTCCACAGCCAACGTGGACAAGCTCACATTCATTAAAATGAACCAGGCATGGATCCCACAGGACTTGTCCATACCTTGTGCTGAATAGACAAGTATACCGGCCGCACCCAGCCATTGTTATACTCCAGTGCACTTTCTCTTTGCGTTCTCTTTTCCATTTCTCCATTTTTTGGGATCTTACCAAATTTATAATAAATAAATAAAGGAAAAAACTGTCTTGGCTATCTCCTCCTGCTGCACCGCCACTTCCAACTACACCGTCACGTCTACCGCTTCCTCAACCTCCTACTCCACTTTGACCTCCTTCTAGTTCAAGATTATTATTATTTATTTATTTTTCTACTCTATGTTATTTAAAGTCATTTTCCTATCCACATTTGTGTGCAGGGCAATTGACCTGCTCTTACCCCCCCCCCCCCCCCTTTTCATCCTTTTTCAGCTCTCTAGCCCTTACTATGACTATTTTACAATAATTTTAGTGCACCAAAGTTCGGGTCCCCATTGACTTCAATGGGGTTCGAGTTCGGGTCATGTTCGGGTCCCGAACCCGAACTTTGACCCGAAGTTCGGCCGAACCCGGCGAACCTGAACATCCACGGGTTTGCTCATCCCTAGTGCGGGTGATATTGTCTGAAAGCATTTTCAATATCACACAAGCCACAAAAAAACAAACGCATGTACAATGCAGTAGCCCACATATTTCACCACTTTTTTGTGATACTCCCTACTTAAATTAAATTGTGCCTATTTTAAAAAAAATTACAGTTCATAAATCTGATGTACATCAAATAACCATAGTTAATGTTTTCTAACCCACTTTCTTTCATCCATGATGACAATTAGTCAAAAAATTGGTCTCAAAAATGGCATGTGCCAAAATTATTATTATATTTATTATTATTTATTATTAAAGTGGCATTCATTCCATAGCATTGTACATAATTGGAACCTTTTTTCGCAGAATTCTGGTGCAAAAGTATGACAAATTCTGACTACGTGGGTTTCTTCCATGTAGTCAGGTTACCTTCAGAAATGTGTGCCCCTAGTAAAAGTATTGTGAGCCATGCTGGCCACTAGATCTGACCTAAGAGTGTCCACTGCAAATCTTTTTTTCCTTTACATACTGGTTGATGTAAAGATGTATATTAATTTATATTCAAATTAAATTTCAGTTTGTAATGTTGCTCTAAATACAGTTTTCTTGTGAAAGCAGACTTTACAGAGGAAAGCCCATCCACAGTTTCAAACATGCCAACATATCAAACAGACAGAGAAGTTATCACAAAGACACCAAGTGATACCACAGGTAAAAATGTATTTTAAACTTGTGACTAGTGTTGGGCGCGAATATTCGAATCGCGAATATCGGCACTTCGCGAATTTGCGAATATTTAGAATATAGTGATTTATATTTGTAATTTTGAAAATTCAAATTTTTTTTTCAGCAGTAACCTCCCTTCTTGCTTGTAGGCCAATGAGAAGGCTGCAATGTCTTTGTCTGAGCTTAGCAACATCCCTAGCAACCAATGAGAAAGTTGCCTACCCCTTACTATTTTAAGAACCTCCCCCGCAGCCATTTTCTACAGTTTTTTAAAGTTCTGAGAGAGACAGCAGTGTTATTGCTGTGCCCTGTGCTTTCCACACTACATTAAATAGATAGTTAGATAGCTTATTCATATAATACAGATAGTTAGTGGGAGATACACTGACACAACGCAAATAGTCTAGTACAGCCTTGAATCCCTTAGAAATCAACGCAAATTTTTATACATAATTCCCCCTTACAACCAATTCCATTTCAAATGTTACTGAATAATGCACAAAGAAAGAACATCTTCTTTCTAGCCAATCCAACAGTCTATTTGTAGATAAGCTGTTTTCTCTCAGTTTCATAACAATCACTGTACTAGTTTTGTGTATTCCTATTGTAGAATATTCAACTTTATCTTCAGCCTCACAGATGACTACAGAGCACACAGGTGAAAGTAGGTTGTGAATGTATATATATTGTATTTCACTCATTGTAAGAGGTGGACCCGAGGGAGTCCGTTGGGATACAGTGAACCACACAAGAATGAATGCACGGACAGTGAGCTGTGTGAACCAAAATAATTTTACTGACTTTAGAAGAGAAAACTATATACAATATAATGTACAACGTGATCCAGCCGGACCACACGGAGTGAGGTATGTTCTGGTGTACTGAAGTGGTGATGCAAACTCTCTGGGTTGTTAGCAACCCAAGATTGTCCACAGTGGGACCCCAGCCAGGAATTCCCTCGTTTAGGTACTGTACCTTTAAATATTCATATTTTGCCTAAATGCCACTAAATATGGCAGGATCTCCTAACCAAACACAGCGAACCGAAGCCACTAGGAATCAACACTAAATTTGGGGTCTGTGTACCTGGAATCTCGGCTGAGGGGCACTGTGGCTCACAGAGGCCAAATACAGAAAAATCCCACACTATCCCCCCAAATGCCGGTAATGCCCACTCCCCCACCTCAGCTAGACTCCTTTGAACTTCCACGTGGCTATTTGTAACTCCAGAGCCGGGATGTGGATCCACTTGCTGTCGCAGTAAAGCTTTAATTGCTGCAGCGGTGCCAAAACTTGTCCTCACCCTGATTGCAGGAAGGGACCTGAGCTCAGGATTTAAGTCCCATTAAAAGTGCGCACTAACCGAGTGTAAAATGCTTCAGGCTGAGATCTCCAGTGCAGGCTTGAATGGCAGCTTGGTTTTCTTGATGATGATTCACCGCTGGCCTCAGGGCAGGCAGGCCTCTGGTCTCCTCAGCTCCTGATTATAAATGAAGACTACAGATCCTCTTTAGCAGGCAGCAGATATAGTCAACAATCGTCCCTTGCTTGCTGTGGATAAAGCCTATAATCTCTGGCTGATCACAGGACACCTCAGGTAAACAATTTAGCAGACACATCTGAATCCGTTGCTCTCCAACTGCCGACTCTCTGTCCTCCTGCCACTTGCTTTCTCCAGCCCCTGTAGCTTTTCCCAGGAAGTTAGGACATGGCAACAAAATAACAAAATACACAAAATAAATAAGAAGCTATTTTTTACAGTCTATTTCAATAAGAAAGCCAATCAGGTGCAGCTATAAGATTACTTTTCTTTTTATATATTATTTGTCAACATCTCGCTCCATTAGTTCTAAGGGGGCTGTCCGACTAAGGGCCTCTAGTGGCCAGTCACACAAACTGCATGTTATATCACTATAGCTTATTCAATGTAGTCACAGATGTATCCAATTGGAGTATCATATGTTTCATCTTGGGGGCCCCAGACTGTGACCCCCTCACATCCCACCCCACTAGAGGGTGGCGACCTTGACACCACTCTCACAGACCCAGGGTTCCCCCACACAAACTCCTCCTGAGCATAGCGCTGAGGAGGAATCCCTGCCGTGGGCCTTGTCGTCCGACGTAGTTGAGAAGGGAGTGTCTGACTTGGTACCACCACACTCGAGGGTGACACCGTATCAATTACAGTTGACCGGGGAGGAAATCCCTCTGGATAGGACCAGGGCACCGCCCACCACTCATCTGTCATCGCCCCTTCCTGGGAAACCGGTTCACTCCTGGGCGGAGCCTGCTCTCGAAACCGGCACAACCGCAGCATGTTTCTATGTAAATTTCTAACAGGACCTCCACCCCCCTCTGGTTCAACCTCATAGACGGGTATGTCTGAACCCACCCTGCGCCAAACTATATATGGTGTGGCCTCCCACTGATTGTCCAGTTTTCCACAAGGCCTCTTCTCCCTGACTAGCACACGATCTCCCGGGGAGAAGACTTCAGTCCATACTGGCCCCGAGTTAGGGTGTTGTAGTCGCTGCAACCGCTCTCCCATCACTTTATGGACGGTCCTCAACCGTCGTCGATGTTCTCGAGTCCACTCGGTTGCAGTGCGTGCTTGCTTACTGTCAGGCGAGGGCATGTTCAACTCTCCCAGCTCTCTCCCAGCCCGACCAAACATAAGCATGTACGGTGAGTAACCGGTCGTGCTGTGCACCCGGTTATTATAGGCCCAAATCAGTTCGGGGAGATACTCCGGCCATCTGGATTTCTGATCCTTTTCCAGTGTCTTTACCTTGAAGAAGTGTACGATTGAAGTGTTCACATGCCCCATTCCCTTTGCCGGTTATACGGTGTAGTCCGGGACTTCTTGATACCGTACAGGTGATATAGTTTATTCATCAGGGCCCCCTGAAAGCAGGCCCCCTGATCCGAATGTATCCGACTTGGACACCCATACACCTGTATAAAACGACGGCAGACGGCCTCCGCTGCTGACTGGGCCGTCTGGTCTCGGGTTGGCACTGCCACCGCGAACTTTGTAAAATGATCGGTCATAACCAAACAAAAACCATGACCCGAATTGGAGTGCCCCACCTGCACATAATCTATCATCAATAGTGCTAATGACTGGGACGTTTGGATGGTCTGAATCGGAGCTCTCTGCTCCACACTTTTGTTTAGGTCGCAAGCTCTGCACATCTGACAGGTCTTCTCCACCATCCGTTCGAGATCTGGGCAGTAAGCCAGCCTCTGTAGCCACTTATAAGTTTTATCACTACCAAAGTGGGCACCCCTCTCATGAGCTTGGCAACCGGGATAACGATTTTCCACCGATGCTCCAACTCTGTCCGTGTGTAGATCTTCCGATACAACAGGTCGTGGGCCACTGTCAGTTTGTCCCACTGCCGGAGCAGCTTGTGGCCCTCAGGCATCAGACTTTCTCGCTCCTCTGGTTTTGGCCACATTTTATGCCGGACCCACTGTTTTACCCTCCAGATATCTTCACACTCATTCTGGGCCCGCACCCAATCTGCATGGGTCCTTCATAACAGTACAGGTGGCCCTTGCGCCACCCCACTTGAGTGTGCCACTGCCGCAGAGGAAGGTAGGCGACCCAGGTCAGGAGTCTCAGAGTCCTTCAGGTCATCGTCAACATCTCCATCCGGGGAGCCCACAGGTACTCTGGACAATGCATCAGCGTTAGCATTCTCTTTTCCAGATCTGAAATTGATCCGGTAGTTGAACTTCGCCAGTCGAGCTATCCACCGCTGTTCTAAAGCTCCCAACTTCGCATTATTCAGGTGTGCCAAAGGGTTATTATCTGTCAGCACCAACACCTCCATCCCAGTCAGGTATTCGGCGAAGCGTTCCGTCATTGCCCATACCAAGGCCAACAGCTCTAACTTAAAAGAGCTGTAATTGTCTGGGTTTTTCTCGGACCCTCGGAGGGAGCGACTCCCAAACGCAATAACCCACTCCCGACCATTCTGCATCTGTGCTAGCACGGCCCCCAGGTCATGCAGGCTCCCATCCGTGTACAACAGAAACGGGGTATCGAACCGAGCATAAGCTAAGATTGGGGCTTTTGTCAGAGCATCCTTCACTTCCTCTAGTGCTTTCTCCTGCCTCTCCCCCCATGAAATTGGACGGTTTTTAGGGCCGTTAGCTGTCCCCCGGAGCAATTCATTCAAGGGCCCCACAATATGTGCAAACTTGGGGATAAATCGACGGTAGTACCCCGCCAGCCCCAAAAACGCCTGGAGTTCTCGTAGGGTCTTCGGTCGTGGACACTTCTGAACCGCTTCCACTTTTCCGCGAGAGGGTTGCACCCCTTCTGGGGTCACCACATGGCCCATATACTCAATGCTTCGACGAAAAAGTTGACACTTTTTCGGTTTTATCTTCAACCCATGGTCCCTTAAGCGTTGGAGGACCTGCCGCAGCCGGGCCAGATGGTCTTCAAAGAACTTCCCGAAGACCACCACATCGTCAAGATATATCAATACTGATTCAAAGTTAAGGTCTCCCAGACAGTGCTCCATTAACCGTTAGAATGTACCCGGAGCGTTGGTTAGTCCGAATGGCATTCGATTGAATTCATACAACCCCATCGGGAGGATGAACGCTGTTTTCGCCTTATCTTTCTTTGCCATAGGTACCTGCCAGTATCCGCTGACCATGTCGAGGGTGGAGAAGAACTGGGCTCTCCCCAGTGCAGACAATGTCTCTTCGATCCTCGGGAGGGGGTAAGCGTCCCGTACCGTATTTGCGTTCAGCTTCCGGTAATCAACACAGAACCGGAGAGTCCCATCTTTTTTTCGGACCAGTACCACTGGTGCTGCCCATGGACTTTGGCTTTCCTGAATAACCCCGTTATCCAGCATACTTGCCAACATAGTTTTCACCTCTTGATAGACCTTGGGAGGGATCTGCCGGTATCGCTCTCGGATCGGCGAGGAGTCCCCTGTGGGGATTTCATGTTCTATCGCTGTTGCACACCTAAAATCCGCCTTATGACGGGAGAAGGCATCTTGGTACTCCCACAGAAGGGTCTCTACCTTCCCTCGCTGCTCGGGAGTCAAGGTTTCCTGACCCAAATCCATGAGCTCCATAATCTTCTGGCCATGGACTCTCGGAGTACAAATCTTGGTTCCCATGGATAGGGCGTCATCTCCCAGTCTCCAACGCAGGCCGCCCTGTCACTGCGGCAGTGGGGAGTTTAAAGGAAGCCCCTCTCCTTCATCTGCCCGGTCCGAGGAGCAGTTTCAGGCATAATGACCCAGCTGCTTTCACTTCCAGCAGCGGACCCGGATTCGTTCCCTCTGTTCACGGGGTTGTCCCATAGGAATTTCCTCTCCTGCCTGCCAGGTGGCTGGTATGGCCATGGGGGCACTCCTCCTTGTTGAATCAGCCGTCCTCCATCGAGCCATCTCGGCACACAGCGCAGTCACTGCCTCACACAGCTTCTCCTGGACCACCTCTCCAGAGGATTCTTCCCGCACTTTGCCAGTCATTCGCACAGCCGACACAGCCTTGAAGGTTCCCGTAGTCATTCGGAGTTCCCGTGCGATTGCTTCTGTGTAGACTTCCACAAATGGTTTGTCCGGATTCTGGATTATGTATTCAGACATTTGCTGCCCTAGCCGCTCGTCCCCGATCCCTACCACAAAATGGTCCCTTAAGGGATCGTCTCCACCTCCAGGATCACCCAGAGCCCTAGGGGCTCGACGATTAAGGTTATTCCCTAACTCCTGCAGGGCCGTCGCATAGTCCTGTAGGTCCTCATCTTCCCTTTGGGTCCGGCTAAAGAATTAGGCACGTAGAGTCGTGACCTCTGCCAACCCCCATGTACCTTTTCAAGATAGGCCACGATTTTATCAAACGTGTCACGCTCCTCCGGGGGCCTAACCATAATGGTCCGTCTAGCCCGCCCCTCTAGTGCGTTAATGGCAACCTCCGAACATATCTCAGGGGCCAGGTTATACATCTTTATGGCTCCCCTAACCCGGTCTACCCAGTCGGATAGCAAAAAAAAAAATTCCCGTCATATTTCGCTAAGTGATTCAACAGAGCACCTGTCGGGAGGTGTCCCATCAGGGCCTGTGGGGGTGCTGCCCTGTGGGTGGCAATGGGCGCCACTGCCTCGCCACCCCCTGAACTCGCTGCTGCAGCCGGTAGGGCAGGCTGACTCGTTCCCTCCGCTGCATTCGCCTGCATGGGTGTCACTGTATCCTGCAGACTACGCCAATTTACAAGAGGTGGATCCGAGGGAGTCCGTTGGGATACAGTGAACCACACAAGAATGAATGCACGTACAGTGAGCTGTGTGAACCAAAATAATTTTACTGACTTTAGAAGAGAAAACTATATACAATATAATGTACACCGTGATCCAGCCGGACCACACGGAGTGAGGTATGTTCTGGTGTACTGAAGTGGTGATACAAACTCTCTGGGTTGTTAGCAACCCAAGATTGTCCACAGTGGGACCCCAGCCGGGAATTCCCTCGTTTAGGTACTGTACCTTTAAATATTCATATTTTGCCTAAATGCCACTAAATATGGCAGGATCTCCTAACCAAACACAGCAAACCGAAGCCACTAGGAATAAACACTAAATTTGGGGTCTGTGTACCTGGGATCTCGGCTGAGGGGCACTGTGGCTCACAGAGGCCAAATACAGAAAAATCCCACACTATCCCCCCAAATGCCGGTAATGCCCACTCCCCCACATCAGCTAGACTCCCTTGAACTTCCACGTGGCTATTTGTAACTCCAGAGCCGGGATGTGGATCCACTTGCTGTCGCAGTAAAGCTTTAATTGCTGCAGCGGTGCCAAAACTTGTCCTCACCCTGATTGCAGGGAGGGACCTGAGCTCAGGATTTAAGTCCCATTAAAAGTGCGCACTAACCGAGTGTAAAATGCTTCAGGCTGTGATCTCCAGTGCAGGCTTGAATGGCAGCTTGGTTTTCTTAATGATGATTCACCGCTGGCCTCAGGGCAGGCAGGCCTCTGGTCTCCTCAGCTCCTGATTATAAATGAAGACTACAGATCCTCTTTAGCAGGCAGCAGATATTCACCAATCGTCCCTTGCTTGCTGTGGATAAAGCCTTCAATCTCTGGCTGATCACAGGACACATCAGGTAAACAATTTAGCAGACACGTCTGAATCCGTTGTTCTCCAACTGCCGACTCTCTGTCCTCCTGCCACTTGCTTTCTCCAGCCCCTGTAGCTTTTCCCAGGAAGTTAGGACATGGCAACAAAATAACAAAATACACAAAATAAATAAGAAGCTATTTTTTACAGTCTATTTCAATAAGAAAGCCAATCAGGTGCAGCTATAAGATTACTTTTCTTTTTATATATTAATTGTCAACATCTCGCTCCATTAGTTCTAAGGGGGCTGTCCGACTAAGGGCCTCTAGTGGCCAGTCACACAAACTGCATGTTATATCACTATAGCTTATTCAATGTAGTCACAGATGTATCCAATTGGAGTATCATATGTTTCATCTTGGGGGCCCCAGACTGTGACCCCCCTCACATCAAGAAAGTTGCCTACCCCTTACTATATAAGAACCTCCCCAGCAGCCATTTTCTACAGTTTTTTAAAGTTCTGAGAGAGACAGGTTTCCTTCAGAAACATACTTATGCGTGCCCCTAGTAAAAGTATGAGTATTGTGAGCCGTGCTGGCCACTAGATCTGAGCTAAGAGTGTCCACTGCAAATCTTTTTTTTCCTTTACATACTGGTTGATGTAAAGATGTATATTAATTTATGTAGAGAAAATGACTGGGCACACCTAAGGATATTTAGTTACTAGTGTTTATTAGATAAAAGGACAAATGGTATAATATAGTGGATAATATAAGATATATACTTGCGACAGTAAAGTAATATAACGTGTGTATATTGGGCAACACTTCATATATTATTCTATATATTTGTGGTTGTCGTGCGCATTAATCACTGTAGATAGCGGTACAGCCTGTGACCAATAGCTCCACTCCAAATACAAATAAATAGAGTTGATGCATAAAAGACAACCTTACATAAAAGCAACAATGTATATCAATTAAAATACAGTATAATATAGGCAGAAATGGTCTATATAAAAGTGTTAGTCTTGATAAAAATATAAGCCGCGAGCCTAGGATGAAATATAATATAGTATGATACACTAAAATATGGACTAAAATATAGAAGTTCACTGTCCTGGAATGGTCATGAGAGTCCAGGTAGAGCAAATGTCAGTAGGGTATAACAAAACTAGCCCTGATAGGGCAATGTGCAGTTTCTCGTGAGTAATATCTTACTCCGTAACTGACTCGGCGGCGTCCCGCTTTCAGTCAGAAAAGAATCCAGCAGTGAGATGGTCACAGGCTGTACCGCTATCTACAGTGATTAATGCGCACGACAACCACAAATATATAGAATTATATATGAAGTGTTGCCCAATATACACACGTTATATTACTTTACTGTCGCAAGTATATATCTTATATTATCCACTATATTATACCATTTGTACTTTTATCTAATAAACACTAGTAACTAAATATCCTTAGGTGTGCCCAGTCATTTTCTCTACATTTTATTCTCTTTTAACAGCGGGGTGACGCTGTAAGACTGAGAGCACCCTTTTTTGGTGTGTCTACCACCCTGTGCATCCGACTAATATACTTTATCGTATATTCATTTATATTCAAATTAAATTTCAGTTTGTAATGTTGCTCTAAATACAGTTTTCTTGTGAAAGCAGACTTTACAGAGGAAAGCCCATCCACAGTTTCAAACATGCCAACATATCAAACAGACAGAGAAATTATCACAAAGACACCAAGTGATACCACAGGTAAAAATGTATTTTAAACTTGTGACTAGTGTTGGGCGCGAATATTCGAATTGCAAATATCGGCACTTCGCGAATTTGCGAATATTTAGAATATAGTGATTTATATTTGTAATTTTGAATATTCAATTTTTTTTTTCAGCAGTAACCTCCCTTCTTGCTTGTAGGCCAATGATAAGGCTGCAATGTCTTTGTCTGAGCTTAGCAACATCCCTAGCAACCAATAGGAAAGTTGCCTACACCTTACAATATAAGAACCTCCCCAGCAGCCATTTTCTACAGTTTTTTTAAAGTTCTGAGAGAGACAGCAGTGTCATTGCTCTGTGCTTTCCACACTACATTAGATAGATAGTTAGCTAGCTTACATATATAATACAGATAGTTAGTGGGAGATAATCAGTGTAGGTTATATCCTGATATAGTGTAGCTGTTGCAGTGCAGTGTGTTAGGTAGTGTGATAGGTTCTGCTGTCCATACATACATGCAGACCTGCTAAAATGCTAAATGTGAAATTTCACGTATTGAGCCAAAATATTTGCATCATTAGTGCCGATTAGCGCAATCGTGAATATATTGGAGCACTCTATCTGCATATAAAGCCATTTTTAATGTTCTGCCGTGCCAAGCATTTTCTCCAGTCTCAGGTAACTTCTAGCAACTTGGAAAATGTAGCAACAGTGACCCACTCCTGTATTTCGCGCACATTATGTGAATATTACATTGCTGATTTTTTGCAATCAAGAAAATAATCTCGAATTCGCAAATTCACGATTATATGATGAATATTTGCCCAAATATTCGTGAAATATCGCAAATTCGAATATAGCCCCTGCTGCTCGTCACTAACGATGAACAGAAATAACACACTAACAGCCAGCCAGAGAGAAATCAAAAATCAAACTTAGCAAGCAGACAATAAGAAAAATAACAATTCTTAATTCTGGCAACAGTGAAAGGCTAAAGGACTACAGATCTCAAGCTACACTGACACAACACAAATAATCTAGTACAGCCTTGAATCCCTTAGAAATCAATGCAAATTTTTATATATATTCCCCCTTACAACCAATTCCATTTCAAATGTTACTGAATAATGCACAAAGAAAGAACATCTTCTTTCTAGCCAATCCAACAGTCTATTTGTAGATAAGCTGTTTTCTCTCAGTTTCATAACAATCACTGTACTCGTTTTGTGTATTCCTATTGTAGAATATTCAACTTCATCTTCAGCCTCACAGATGACTACAGAGCACACAGGTGAAAGTAGGTTGTGAATGTATATATATTGTATTTCACTCATCACACTTAAAGGGGTTGTCGGGGTCAGAGCTGAACCCGGACATACCCATAATTTCACCCAGGCAGCCCCCCTGATGTTAGCATCGGAGCATTTCATGCTCCAATGCACTCCCTTGCCCTGTGCTGGATCGCGCAGTGCAGGGGCTCTTTTATTTACAATAACACACTGCCGGGCGGAGGCTTCCTCATAGCAGTGTGTTCGGTGATATCACCGGCTCTGATGGGCGGGCTTTAGCGCTGCCCATCATTGCCGGTGACATCACTGGGCTCACTGCTGGGCAGAAGCCTCTGCCTGGCAGCCCCATGGAGAGCCCGGTACGTCACTGTAACTCCAGCGTAAGCCTTTTCCTTTACCGCGATTTAGCACAGGGCAAAGGAGAGCATCGCAGCATAAATTACTCCGATGCTCAAGTCAGGGGGGCTGCGTGGGTGAAAATGGGGATATGTCCGGGGTTCAGCTCTGAACCCGGACAACCCCTTTAAGTCTGCAGAGCATTGTTGCAGATGTTTTGAGATTATCATTCCAATAGTTTTCCTCAAATTCTTTATTGGATTCATTGATGTTTAGGACACCTGTGCAGATGATCGTTCATTCTTCAAGAGATTTATCTGGAAAAAACATGGGGGTCATTTATTATACAGAAATACGCTTATAGTAGCCGTATATCTGGTGCAGATTGCAGCGCAATGGTTAGTTGGGCCGCAATCTGCGACTTTACCCCGTTCTTCATAACTTCAGCGGATCAACCGCCAGATATAGGGGTTATTAAGAATGGCGTCTAAAACACCAGTCTTAATGAATGACCCCCTGTTTTCATTCTATTCTGTGTCTATATTTATTCTACATTCATAAATAAATGTACAGATGTGTCCACCCTTACCGTAGCTCAAATTTTGTTAAGAACTCCAAATTTCTTATGAAACCAACTCAATTCATTATCATGAAAAGCTAGCAAAGTCTTTGATAGGTTGCAATTCACAACACAACCACAGGGTGCCCACATATAGACACATACTGGATAGACAACTCTCAGCACAGTATGGTGGAATCACATTTAAAAACAAAAAACAAAAGTTGGTCCTTTCGCACTACCCATATCAGCCATGAACCATGAGGAAAGGAGACATCTGTACAATTTCAATTTATTGAAATATTCTTCTTTTTATCCCATCATACTGGAATTTTGTGATATGTTTTTTAATATATTGAATCTATTTTGTCCTGTTCTATTTTGTTCTCTGAAAAACAGATACATCAACCATTCAGAGTTATACATTATTACAATGGACATACCAAACCAACTGTATCAATTCTTCTTCTAGCGATAACGGTACATGTAACAGTAAATATTTAACTTTAAACAGATTTTCCCATTTCAGTCATTCATGCTGAGGTTAAGAATGCCCATTATATACGGTGGCCACAGGTGTCCAGAGTTGCATAAACAGCTATGCAGGCTGTGATACTCTGTTTCCATAACTGCCATAGAAGTGAATAGCAGGTACAGACAGAGGGCAACATAACGAGCTATGGTGTTACTATAGCTCCCCCTTAAAGCAGTGCTAAAGATGGGCAGAGGTTGCCATAAACTGTATAACCAATGCTTGTGCCATAAAGTTTAAATCAATGTACTCCAATACTCCACCCTTCCTCTAATATTGTCCTGAATCATCAAACTTGAACCTGACTTCAATGTTTGTGTTGTGTTTTGTTAAGGGTTTCTGCTGTAAAACTGATTTCAGAAGAATAAAATTTATTTCTGTAACAATTTACATAGCGATGGATGCCCCTGTGATTAGATTCATTCTGCCAATTTCACGCTTGGTGATGTGACCACAGTGCTTCACTCCTTACTGTGAAGCCAAAGATAGGGCCAGTTCTGAAGAAAGGGAGAGTCTATTTTTATAATTTCCATAATTGAAAACTGACAATCTATCCTCTGGATAGATCATCAGTATCTGATCCATGGTGGTCTGACATCCGAAACCTCCACCAATCAGCTGTTTGAGAAGGCACGTGGGATCCTGTGAGTGCTGCAGCCTTCTCAAAGCTTAACTAGCACAGCACTGTATATTGTTTAGCGGCTGGGCTTAGTATCATAGCTCAGTCCCATTCACTTCTATCGGGCTGAACTGCACCTAGGTGTCACGGATGATGTTGCAGATAGCTGGAAGTTATGGATAAACACTGGCTTGATCCCAAACTAAGGAGCATAAAGGTGACCCCTATAAAACCCTAAGAGCTCACCCTGACTGCTAAGCACATACAAGGGTCTCAGAGGTAGACGATTGCATGACCTCGTACCTAGACTGTGTGACACCTGAAAACCCTATAATAGTGAGGGGACACGACCATCGGCTCCCTGCACTTAATACAGAGGGAGTCAGGGTCACCTAGAATCCAGCCAGCAAGGAAACACAATACATGAAAGGACTTATCTGAACAAGCAGCAACAGAAGTCTCCAGCAGTGAACACTTCAAATCCAGGAAGTAGTATAAACCACAAAGTGAGGCAGTATGGGAGGGAATATAAAGGAAAGAGGATTAGTCTAAATAGGTGACACCTGGGAGAAGGAAATTAGATGAAAAAGTGAAACCAAAACAAAGAACATCATGCAAGAGGTAGAAAAGGACGTCTGTCAGACCTTCTCACAGAAGTGGCGGTGACACTAGGTCACGTGACCGTGTCATCAATGGCCTACGAGAAGCTGTGAAAAGGCCACAGCGCTCACAGGATCACCTGTGCCTTCTCAAACAGCTGATCAGTGGGAGACCCAGGTGTCGGACCCCTATCGATCAGGGACTGATGACCTATCCTGAGGATAGGCCATCAGTTATAAGGTCTCAGAAAACCACTTTAATCTCTCCCTTCTCCTCCATCCTTACAGCCTGAATCCAGTGGTGTACCTTCCATGAAGGCAGATCAGGAGATTGCTATGGGGCGTGTGGAGACAGAGCTTGACAATAAACTACTTTTTCTTATTCCAACATGAAAACACTGCATTTTCATGCAGAGCTAGGGAGAGCTCAGTGCAGAAAAAAGGTTTACAGCTTCTACTGCAGTCTGTTCCAGCAGTGGGTGTGGAACCACTGTGTTAACCAATAGATTTGGCTTAGAGTTAATCCTAATGGTATTATTAGCCGTCCCCTGGTATTGACCCCTTAACTCTTATACAGGGATCTGAATTTTGCTGTTGGAGAGTCCTAGGCCGTAACCTCTTGGGGTAGTTTTGTGTGATTAACAGCTGATTGACAGAAGTCAGAGACATCGGTGTGGGGCTCAGAGTGGTCAGGCAGAATTGTAGTCAGACACATGCCAAGGTCGGTACAGGTAGTGTAGGATCAATACGAGTAAAAGGCACAGGATCAATATGGGTAATAGGCACAGAGAAGAGTCAATACGTGTAAACGGGCAGAGATTAGTGCACAAGCAGCAGAACAGAACACCTTTGCAGGGGGCCTAGCATGCTAAGGAACCTTATTTCTCAGTCATTACCCCGCAATAGAAGGTGTCTTAAGTACCCCAAGACTATAACGGCTGAAGGTGATTATGAAGAAAGCTCAGAAGTAGAGTTGAGCGGACACCCGGATGTTTGGGTTTTGCAGGTTTGGCCGAACTTGAAAAAAAAGTTCGGGTTCAGGACCCGAACTTGACCCAAACTTGACCCGAACTTGACCCGAACTTGACCCGGCTAGAGGGCTGCAAAAGGCATCAAAATGTGCTTAAGGGCATGGCAATTGTTCTGCAAACAAATGTGGATAGGGAAATGACTTAAAATAACATAAAATACAGAAAAATAAAAATCTGGATCTAGGAGTAGGAGGTTGAGGAGACGGTGGATGGGTGGATGTGGCGGTGTAGGTGGAAGAGGCGGTGAAAGAGGAATAGGTAGCCAACACTGATTTGTGTTATTTTTTTATTTTTAAATTGGGGTATCCCCCAAAATATTGGGACATATAACAAAATAAAACAAAGAATAAGTGCACTTGAGTACAAGAATTGATGGTTGAGGCTGGAATAAATGTCTATTCTGCACAAGGTACGGACAAGTCCTGTGGGATCCATGCCTGGTTCATTTTAATAAACGTAAGCTTGTCCACATTGGCTGCGGCCTGTGATAATGCTCTCTGCCGTGCTAAACACACGTTCACACTATACACTGGCTGCAGGGCAGGTCAGCACCTCCAAGGCTGACAAAGTTTTTCCACATTTTGGCCATGCTAACCCTGCCTTCTCAGGTGCTGGCGGTACCCCAGCTGCGTTGGCGACCTCTTCCTCCTCCTCTGCCTTCGCCTTGTGCTTCCACTGTGCCCCCGCTGTCAGGTGGGCATGCCATCAGCACCGTGCGCTTGTAGTCGCGCATCTTCCGATCAGTAACAGATGTTTTCACTAAATTTAGATCAGCAATGCAGAGCAGGGGTTCATTCACGGCAAAAGGGGGTTCATGTCACCCAGCAATAGAGCAGAGGATTTTGAGACAACGAGGCCCATGTCACCCAGGCACAGCAGGGGTTCATCCACGGCAAAAGGGGGTTCATGTCACCCAGCAATAGAACAGACGATTTTAAAAGATTTAGGCCCCTGTCACACAGGCACAGCAGGGGTTCATTCACGGCAAAAGGGGGTTCATGTCACCCAGCAAAAGGAACAGACGATTTTGAGAGATTTAGGCCTCTGTCACCCAGGCACAGCAGGGGTTCATTCACTGCAAAAGGGGGTTCATGTCACCCAGCATTAGAACAGACGATTTTGAGAGATTTAGGCCCCTGTCACCCAGGCACAGCAGGGGTTCATTCACGGTAAAAGGGGGTTCATGTCACCCAGCAATAGAACAGACGATTTTGAGAGATTTAGGCCCCTGTCACCCAGGCACAGCTGGGGTTCATTCACGGCAAAAGGGGGTTCATGTCACCCAGCAATAGAACAGACGATTTTGAGAGATTTAGGCCTCTGTCACCCAGGCACAGCAGGGGTTTATTGACGGCAAAAGGGGGTTCATGTCACCCAGCAATAGAACAGATGATTTTGAGAGATTTAGGCCCTTGTCACCCAGGCACAGCAGGGGTTCATTCTCGGCAAAAGGGGGTTCATGGCACCCAGCAATAGAACAGACGATTTTGAGAGATTTAGGCCCCTGTCACCCAGGCACAGCAGGGGTTCATTCACGGCAAAAGGGGATTCATGTCACCCAGCAATACAACAGAGGATTTTGAGAGATTTAGGCCCCTGTCACCCAGGCACAGCAGGGGTTTATTCACGGCAAAAGGGGGTTCATGTCACCCAGCAATAGAACAGATGATTTTGAGAGATTTAGGCCCCTGTCACCCAGGCACAGCAGGGGTTCATTCACGGCAAAATGGGGTTCATGTCACCCAGCAATAGAACAGACGATTTTGAGAGATTTAGGCCCCTGTCACCCAGGCACAGCAGGGGTTCATTCACGGCAAAAGGGGGTTCATGTCACCCAGCAATAGAACAGACGATTTTGAGAGATTTAGGCCCCTGTCACCCAGGCACAGCAGGGGTTCATTTACGGCAAAAGGGGATTCATGTCACCCAGCAATAGAACAGACGATTTTGAGAGATTTAGGCTTCTGTCACCCAGGCACAGCAGGGGGTTGTATACGCCAAAAATGGTAAAATGTCACCCGACAATTGAAAATAAGTTTTTTTTTCAATTAAGGGCACTAAAATTGGCACTTTTTTGCATTAAAATGGCTCTAAAATTGTCATTGAAAAGGCTAGAGGGATGTAAAAGGCAGTAAAATGTGCTTAAGAGCATGGCAACTGCTCTGTAAACAAATGTGGATAGGGAAATAACTTAAAATAAAATAAAATAATGAAAAATTACAAATTATTAACCTGCAACTCAGAAAAGGAGGTGGATATGGAGTCGGAGGTTGAAGAGGCGGTGAATGTGGTGTTGTAGGTGGAGGCAGCAATAAAGGAAGAGGAGGTAGCCAACAATGTTTTTTTTTTTTTTTTTTTTTTATTGGGGTAGGTAGCCCCCAAAATATTGGGACAAATAAAATAAAAGAAAACAAAGAATCATTGCACTTAACTTGAGTACAAGAATGTATGTTTGATATTGGTATAAATGTCTATTCTGCACAAGGTACAGACAAGTCTTGTGGGATCCAAGCCTGGTTCATTTTAATGAACGTGAGCTTGTCCACGTTGGCTGTGGACAGGCGGCTGCGTCTGTCTGTAATGACGCCTCCTGCCGTGCTAAATACACGTTCAGAGAGTACACTGGCTGCAGGGCAGACCAGCACCTCCAAGGCATACAGGGCAAGCTCTGGCCATGTGGACAATTTGGAGACCCAGAAGCTGAATGGGGCAGAACCATTAGTCAGTACGTGTAGGCGTGTGCACAAGTACTGTTTCACCATGTTCAAATGCTGCCTCCTGCTAACACGCTCCATATCAGCAGTTGGGAACGGTTGTTGTGGCGAGGTGACAAAGCTTTTCCACATGTCGGCCATGCTAACCCTGCCTTCTGAGGTGCTGGCGCTGACACAGCTGCATTGGCGACCTCTTCCTCCTCCCCTGCCTTCGCCTTGTGCTTCCATTTGTCCCCCGGCGTCAGTCGGGAATGCACTCAGGAGCGCGTCTACCAGCGTGCGCCTGTAGTCGCACATCTTCCGATCACGCTCCAGTGAGGGAATTAAGGACGGCACATTGTTTTTGTAACGGGGATCCAGCAGGGTGGCCACCCAGTAGTCAGCACACGTTAAAATGTGGGCAACTCTGCTGTCGTTGCGCAGGCACTGCAGCATGTAGTCGCTCATGTGTGCCAGGCTGCCCAGAGGTAAGGACAAGCTGTCCTCTGTGGGAGGCGTATCGTCTGCGTCCTCCGTATCCCGCCAGCCACGCACCAGTGATGGGCCAGAGCTGCGTTGGATGCCACCCCGATGTGAACATGCTTCATCCCCATCCTCCTCATCCTCGTCCTCCTCGTCCTCCAGTAGTGGGCCCTGGCTGGCCAAATTTGTACCTGGCCTCTGCTGTTGCAAAAATCCTCCCTCTGAGCCACTTCTAAAAGACTGGCCTGAAAGTGTTAGAGATGACCTTCCTCCTCCTCGTCCTGGGCCACATCCTCTTCCATCATCGCCCTAAGTGTTTTCTCAAGGAGACATAGAAGTGGTATTGTAACGCTGATAACGACGTCATCGCCACTGGCCATGTTGGTGGAGTACTCGAAACAGCGCCACAGGGCACACAGGTCTCGCATAGAGGCCCAGTCATTGGTGGTGAAGTGGTGCTGTTCCGCAGTGCGACTCACCCGTGCGTGCTGCAGCTGAAACTTCACTATCGCCTGCTGCTGCTCGCACAGTCTCTCCAGCATGTGCAAGGTGGAGTTCCACCTGGTGGGCACGTCGCATATGAGGCAGTGAGCGGGAAGGCCGAAGTTGCGCTGTAGAGCAGACAGCCGAGCGGCGGCATAATGAGAACGCCGGAAGCACGCACAGACGGCGTGCACTTTACGCAGCAGCTCTGACATGTCAGGGCAGTTGTGAATGAATTTCTGCACTACCAAATTCAGCACCTGCGCCAGGCAAGGGATGTGCGTCAAACCGGCTAGTCCCAGAGCTGCAACAAGATTTCGCCCATTATCGCACACCACCAGGCCGGGCTTGAGGCTCACTGGCAGCAACCACTCGTCGGTCTGTTGTTCTATACCCCGCCACAACTCATGCGCGGTGTGGGGCCTGTCCCCCAAACACATTAGTTTCAGAACGGCCTGCTGACGTTTACCCCTGGCTGTGCTGAAGTTGGTGGTGAAGGTCTGTCGCTGACCGGATGAGGAGGTGGTAGAAGAGGAGGAGGAAGCAGAGTAGGAAGAAGAGGCAACAGGAGGCAAAGAATGATGCCCTGCGATCCTTGGCCACAGAAGGACGTGAGCCAAACAGCTCTCCGCCTGGGGCCCAGCCGCCACTACATTTACCCAGTGTGCAGTTAGGGAGATATAGCGTCCCTGGCTGTGCTTACTGGTCCACGTATCTGTGGTTAGGTGGACCTTGCCACAGATGGCGTTGCGCAGTGCACACTTGATTTTATCCAATACTTGGTTGTGCAGGGAGGGCACGGCTCTCCTAACAACAGTAATCTAATAGCCGTATTTGTGGCCTAAATCTGACAGTCACCTATGCACGTGTAATCACAGATGTGCACTATATAAGAGGGATTTTTCACCACAGTATCCTAAAAGCCTTATTTGTGGCCTAAATGTGACAGTCATCTATGCACGTGTAATCACAGATGTGCAGTATATGAAAAAAAGGTTGTTTTTTTTTAACAATAGTAAACTAATAGCCGTATTTGTTGCCTAAATGTGACAGTCACCTATGCAAGTGTAATCACAGATGTGCACTATATCAGAGGGTTTTTTCACCACAGTATCCTAAAAGCCTTATTTGTGGCCTAAATGTGACAGTCACCTATGCAAGTGTAATCACAGATGTGCAGTATATAAAAAAAAGTTTTTTTTTTCACCACAGTATCCTAAATGCCTTATTTGTGGCCGAAATTTTAACAACAGTAACCTAATAGCCGTATTTGTGGCCTAAATGTGACAGTCACCTATGCAAGTGTAATCACAGATGTGCACTATATCCAAAAAGTTTTTTTTTTTAACAACAGTAACCTAATAGCCGTATTTGTGGCCTAAGGCTTCATTCACACGTCCGCAATGTGTTTTGCGGATACACGGAGACACGGATCCGCAAAACACGGAAAGCGGCAATGTGTGTTCCGCATTTTGCGGACCGCACATTGCCAACATAATAGAATATGCCTGTTCTTGTCCGCAATTGCGGACAAGAATAGGACATGTTCTATTTTTTTGCGGAAACGGAAGCACGGATGCGGAAGTGCAGATCCGCAAATGTGGATGCGGACAGCACATTCCGTCCCCATAGAGAATGAATGGGTCCGCACCCTTTCCGCAAAATTGCGGAAAGGATGCGGACCCATTTTGCGGACGTGTGAATGGAGCCTAAATGTGACAGTCACTTATGCACGTGTAATCCTAGATGTGCAGTCCCTTATGCACTTGTATTTAGAGATGTTGGGAACATAAAATTTTCCATTCGAAAATGGCGAACGTGAATTTACGCAAATGTTCGCGAATGGGCGAATCGGTCGAACAGCCATAGACTTCAATAGGCAGGCAAATTTAAAAACCCTCAGGGACTCTTTCTGGCCACAATAGTGATGGAAAAGTTGTTTCAAGGGGACTAACACCCGGACTGTGGCATGCCGGAGGGGAATCCATGGCAAAACTCCCATGGAAAATTACGTAGTTGATGCAGAGTTGGGTTTTAATCCATAAAGGGCATAAATCACCTAACATTCCTAAATTGTTTGGAATAACGTGCTTTAAAACATCCAGTGTGTGTATACGATCAGGTATGATGTTGTATCGATCAGGTAGTGTAAAGGTTCCGCCCGCTTCACAGTGACAGACCAAACTCTGACAGACCAAACTCCCCGTTTAACGCACCGCAAACAACCGCAAAGAGTTGTCAATAGTTGACACACTAATGACATCAATTTTATTCCTCTATCCGTCAATCTTGGTGTAGTGATGACTGTGCTCATGCGCACGTTCGGGAGATTGCAGGCGATGTCGGTTTTTCAAAGCCTATGGTCGTGCTGAGGTAGTTCAGTGACAGTTGAGTGACCCAGAAAACAATGATTCTGCAGTGTGGGCCCATTGTTGGCCTAGTAGGCTTTAATGATCACCTTAGATGATCACAAAGAAAATGTATGTTTTTTCTATGAAAAATTATCCAGCCGATCGCTTTTGGTCTGTTCACAATGAAGCAACGACCTTATCATTAGAGATGTCGCGAACATAACATTTTCCGTTAGAGAACGGAGAACACAAATTTTCGCAAATGTTCGCGAACGGGCGAACCGGGTGAATCGCCATAGACTTCGATAGGCAGGCGAATTTTAAAACCCACAGGGACTCTTTCTGGCCACAATAGTGAAGGAAAAGTTGTTTCAAGGGGACTAACACCTGGACTGTGGCATGCCGGAGGGGGATCCATGGCAAAACTCCCATGGAAAATTACATAGTTGACGCAGAGTCTGGTTTTAATCCATAAAGGGCATAAATCACCTAACATTCCTAAATTGTTTGGAATAACGTGCTTTAAAACATCAGGTATGATGTTGTATCGATCAGGTAGTGTAAGGGTTATGCCTGCATCACAGTGACAGATCAAACTCCCCGTTTAACGCACCGCAAACAACCGCAAAGAGTTGTCAATAGTTGACACACTAATGACATCAATTTTATTCCTCTATGCGTCAATCTTGGTGTAGTGATGACTGTGCTCGTGCGCACGTTCGGGAGATTGCAGGCGATGGCGGTTTTTCAAAGCCTATGGTCGTGCTGAGGTAGTTCAGTGACAGTTAAGTGACCCAGAAAACAATGATTCTGCAGTGTGGGCCCATTGTTGGCCTAGTAGGCTTTAATGATCACAAAGAAAATTTATGTTTTTTCTATGCAAAATTATCGATCGCTTTTGGTCTGTTCACAATGAAGCAACGACCTTATCATCTGAGGTGTGCCAACATTGCCAACACACTCATAGAGGTGGTCGCTTCATTGTGATACGCAAGCCCCTTCACCACGACAAGGTAACGATCACGAAGGGGAATTGACACATGTATGTGCCTTTTTTTTTTTTGGTTTTTGAAGCCACAGTGCAGCACCAGAGGCCAGAAAAATTAGGCATGTACACATGCCTGAAAAATTTGGTACTGTTGCAGCCGCTGCTGTTACAGAGGCCAGAAAAATGTATGTTTGTTTCCCAGGCAGAAAGTACCCTAAAACATTGCGGCTTGAACCCTAGTTGGTGGCGGATAAGTCACTCAAGTCATCCGGCATTCAGAGATAAAATATTGCAGCGTGTGGACCATTTTTAGCCCAAGGCAGCTCATCTCATCAGGCCTTTTTTAGTCGAATGTATCGCCCACTGTCAGTCCCTTCGGGATTCATCCCTCATTCATCTTAATAAAGGTGAGGTAATCTAGACTTTTTTGACCTAGGCGACTTCTCTTCTCAGTGACAATACCTCCTGCTACACTGAAGGTCCTTTCTGACAGGACACTTGAAGTGGGGCAGGCCAGAAGTTCTATCGCAAATTGGGATAGCTCAGGCCACAGGTCAAGCCTGCACACCCAGTAGTCAAGGGGTTCATCGCTCCTCAGAGTGTCAATATCTGCAGTTAAGGCGAGGTAGTCTGCTACCTGTCGGTCGAGTCGTTCTCTGAGGGTGGACCCCGAAGGGCTGTGGCGATGCGTAGGACTTAAAAAGCTCTGCATGTCCTCCATCAACAACACGTCTGTAAAGCATCCTGTCCTTGCCGGCGAGGTCGTGGGAGGAGGAGGATTACTTTCACCTCTTCCCCTGTTAGATTCCCGTTGTGCTGTGACATCACCCTTATACGCTGTGTAAAGCATACTTTTTAATTTATTTTGGAACTGCTGCATCCTTTCCGACTTGCGGTAATTCGGTTACATTTCAGGCACTTTCTGCTTATACCGGGGGTCTAGTAGCGTGGACACCCAGTACAGGTCGTTCTCCTTCAGCCTTTTTATATAAGGGTCCCTCAACAGGCACGACAGCATGAAAGACCCCATTTGCACAAGGTTGGATGCCGAGTTACTCATGTCCCGTTCCTCGTCCTCAGTGATCTTACTGAAGGTATGTTCTTCCACCCAGCCACGTACAACACCACGGGTACCAGATAGGTGACAACGAGCACCCTGGGATGCCTGTTGTGGTTGGTCTTCCTCCTCCTCCTCCTCCTCCTCCTCAAAGCCACATTCCTCCTCTGACTCCTCTTCCTCACAATCCTCTTCCAGCGTTGCCGCAGGTCCAGCAAGCGATGCTGATAAGGCTGTTTCTGGTGGTGACGGTGACCACAACTCTTCCTCTTCCTCTTCACGCTCATCTACGGCCTGATCCAGCACTCTTCGCAGGGCACTCTTCAGGAAGAAAACAAATGATATGATGTCGCTGATGGTGCCTTCGGTCCGACTGACTAGGTTTGTCACCTCCTCAAAAGGACGCATGAGCCTACAGGCATTGCGCATGAGCGTCCAGTAACGTGGCAAAAAAATTCCCAGCTCCGCAGAGGCTGTCCTAGCAACCCGGTCATTAAAATACTCTTTAACAGCTTTTTTTTGTTGGAGCAGGCGTTTTGTTGGAGTGTTGAATTCCAACGTGTCGGGCTGTCGCAAATCAAGCGCCTCACTGACATGTTGTTTCGCCGCAGGATATCTGAAAAGTGCGCCATGGCCGTGTAGGAACACCTGAAATGGCAACACACCTTCCTGGCCTGCTTGAGGACGTCCTGTAAGCCTGGGTACTTATGCACAAAGCGTTGTACAATCAGATTACACACATGTGCCATACACGGCACATGTGTCAACTTGCCCAAATTCAATGCCGCCAGCAAATTTATTCCGTTGTCACACACCACTTTGCCGATCTCCAGTTGGTGCGGAGTCAGCCACTGATCCACCTGTGCGTTCAGGGCGGACAGGAGTGCTGGTCCCGTGTGACTCTCTGCTTTCAGGCAAGTCAACCCCAAGACGGCGTGACACTGCCGTATCTGGGATGTGGAATAGCCCCTGGGGAGCTGGGGGGGTGCCGTTGATGTGGAGCAAGATGCAGCAGCAGAAGAGGACTCAGTCGAGGAGGTTATGGAAGAGGATGGAGTAGGAGGAGTAGAGGAGGTGGCAGCAGGCCTGCCTGCAAGTCGTGGCGGTGTCACCAACTCTTCTGCAGAGCCACGCATTACATGCTTGGCAGCCGTCAACAGGTTTACCCAATGCGCAGTGTACGTGATATACCTGCCCTGACCGTGCTTTGTAGACCAGGTATCAGTGGTCAGATGGACCCTTGCCCCAACACTGTGTGCCAGACATGCCATGACTTCCTTTTCTACAATAGAGTACAGGTTGGGGATTGCCTTTTGTGAAAGAAAATTTCGGCCAGGTACCTTCCACTGCAGTGTCCCAATAGCTACAAATTTTTTGAAGGCCTCAGACTCCACCAGCTTGTATGGTAAAAGCTGGTGGGTTAAGAGTTCCAACAAGCCAGCTGTCAGATGCCGGGCAAGGGGGTGACTCTGTGACATTGGCTTCTTACACTCAAACATTTCCTTGACAGACACCTGACTGGGGGCAGATGAGCAGGAACTGCTGAAGGTGAGAGGCGGGTGGTTGAGAAGGGGCAAGGAGGACAGCAGTGGTTGACATGGCTGAAGATGCTGGACCAGGAGGAGGATGGTGGCTTTGAGTTTGTGTGCTGCTTGTACTCATATGTTGATCCCATAGGCGTTTGTGATGTGAGATCATGTTCCTTCGCAAAGCAGTTGTACCTAGGTGGGTGTTGGACTCCCCACAACTCAGTTTCTTTTGGCACAGGTTGCAAATGGCATCGCTGTTATCAGAGGCAGACACACAAAAAAATGCCACACTGCTGAGCTTTGCAATGACGGCATTCTGGTGGTGGCAACAGCATGCGTTGATTGGCGTGCTGTCTGGCTGACCCCGGGTGCCGATGCATGCTGTCTGACTGTGCCACTAGCTCCTTGCGTCGACCTCCCCTGCTTCCAACTCGTCTCCTCCTCCTCTCTGTCTCCCCATCTGAACTTTCTCCCTGTTCTTCTCTTCGAGCGGGCACCCACGTGACATCTACAGCCACATCGTCATCATCAACCGCTTCACTTGTATCTGACAACTCAGCAAAGGAAGCAGCAGCGGGTACAACATCATCATCATCACACCGTACTTCCATGTGTGTAATTCTGCCTGACTGAGACATATCCCTGTTATCTACATCCTCTGGCAATAATGGTTGCGCATCACTCATTTCATCCAACTTATATGTAAATAACTCCTCTGACAGATGAAGTGAAGCAGCTGTGGTGCTAGTGTTGGTGGTGGCGGCGGGCGGGCGAGTGGTAACTTGAGAGGTGCCCGAAGCTGAGCTGGAGGAGGATGGTTCATCAAGGTTCCGAGCGGAAGCTGTAGAAGATTGGGTGTCCTGTGTAAGCCAGTCAACTATGTCCTCAGAATTTTTCGAGTTCAGGGTACGTGGCCTCTGAACATGGGCATTATTCTAGGGCCAAAGGAAATCACAGCACCTCTGCCTGTAATTTTTTTTAGATTAGTGGTACTATGAGTTCAAGGTACTGTGCCACCCTATATGAGTGGTGGGCAGTGGGCACAGTACAGTCTGTGGGCCTGACACACACTGGCAGGCAACTGCAATTATATTACAGAGAAAAAATTTAATGACTTTTTTATCTGCAAGGTACTGTGCCACCCTATATGAGTGGTGGGCAGTGGGCACAGTACAGTCTGTGGGCCTGACACTCACTGGCAGGTGCAGCACGCCAAACCTGCAGGGTATAGCGACAGTGAGGTCACGGTTATGGGCAATCGAGGGTTACTCACTTTTTGGAGGAGAACCCTGGGCTGGCATGCGGCAGTAAATGAGAGGTAGACACAAGTTCCTCTGGGGCACACTCTGAGACCTGGCCTGATGTTGGGTGAGGTGCCCTGGATGTTGCAGGTGTTTTGAGTGCCTGAGGCAAGGTCCCTTTAAGGTTCGTGACTCCAGTGCCTGTAACGGTGGCACACCGATTTGTAGGAGGATTAATAGAGTACGCAGTTGGTAAACCAAACGTTGCTTTACTTTAGGAAACAGTCCAACTTTATACAAGTAATTGCAGTAGATGGTAATGCAGTCCTTGACAGTACAAATGCACAGCAGGTTTACTTCACAATATGGCAGGTATAATCTTGCAAGATACTTGGAGGGTATACAGTTAATGCTTTGCAGTACAATGCTGCTCTATCCCCTCAGCTATTCTAGCTGGCTGGATCCCAAGGCCCGGATGCCTAATTGCTGGTTTGAATCCTTGGTATATATAATCCTTCCTCCAGTATTGGCACTTGCTTTATATTAAACACTTCTGCCCCTCAGGTTACTTAGCTGTACTTGTGGTATTGTCCTTGCTGTGAGGGATACTGCAGGTTACTCCCAGGAGGTGCTCTCCTACTACTGGGGTGTCTCTACTGAGCTAGATTAGCCTCAGGAGCTTCAGGGTGACTAGGTGTCGCTTCTAGTTCCCTGGCATACACTAACTCTCCCCTGTCTGGGCCTACCTATTTATACTTAGGGCTCTCTAGCTCCCTCTAACGTCTAGGAGGCTAAACTACACCCTGACAGGCCTGACACCCAGATAAAACAGGGAAATACAACACATGACAGTAAATGCAATAAACACATTAACCCTTGTGTAGTGCCCACCTTTACCTAGTGGGACACTACACAGGCAACTGCAATTATATTACAGAGGAAAAATTCAATGAATTTTTTAACAGCAAGATGCTGTGCCACCCTATATGAGTGGTGGGCAGTGGGCACAGTACAGTCTGTGGGCCTGACACTCACTGGCAGGCAACTGCAATTATATTACAGAGGAAAAATTAAATTCATTTTTTTACAGCAAGATGCTGTGCCACCATATATGAGTGGTGGGCAGTGGGCACAGTACAGTCTGTGGGCCTGACACTCACTGGCAGGCAACTGCAATTATATTACAGAGGAAAAATGTAATGACCTTTTTTTATCTGCAAGGTACTGTGCCACCCTATATGAGTGGTGTGCACACAGTACAGTCTGTGGGCCTGTGGCCTCTCACACACGGGCAGGCAACTACAATATATATATAGAAAAAATAAATAAAAGCAGACTGATGTACCAGCCCTAAAAAGGGCTTTTTGGGGTGCTTTCAGGACGCTGTGATGAGTCTTTGAGGACTGGAGTGGACACAGAACACTGGCCTAGCTAACGCTTTCCCTATTAATTCAGCAGGAGCAGCACACTACCTGCTCTAACTAACACTGCAGCTTCAGAATGAATCTAAGAGGGCTGCAGTCCTTGCTTTTTTAGAGGAGGTGGGAGGGTCTGGGAGGCAGTGACGTTGCTAGGGCTGGTGTCACCCGGTGCGGTACAAAATGGTGTCACACACCGCCCCCCCCCCCCCCCCGAAGCAATAATTTTTTAGCCATATATGTTGGCTATGGTGATGCTACTGCCATAGGGGGCATTCGTTAGCTCAGCAGACCCCCCCTAGCAGTCAGAGCCTGGTCTCGGGAGGGGCACTCCCAGATTATTTTCTGTCCGCCGCCACAAAACAATGGTGCTTATAGAACAGACTACACAGTGTAGCGGTATACTGTATATTGTGTGGCACAGTGTAGAGGTATACTGTATATTGTGTGGCACAGTGTAGAGGTATACTGTATATTGTGTGGAACAGTGTAGCAGTATACTGTATATTGTGGGGCACAGTATAGAGGTATACTGTATATTGTGTGGCACAGTGTAGAGGTATACTGTATATTGTGTAGCACAGTGTAGAGGTATAATGTATATTGTGTGGCACAGTGTAGCGGTATACTGTATATTGTGTGGCACAGTGTGTGCTATATGTGTATAACATAAACATACTCCACATGAAAACTTACAATTACTTGGCTTCGCCCTTGGGGATCTCGGCAGACATCCCAATTGTGGGGCACAGTGTAGAGGTATACTGTATATTGTGTGGCACAGTGTAGCGGCATACTGTACATTGTGGGGCACAGTGTAGAGGTATACTGTATATTGTGTTGCACAGTGTAGCGGTATACTGTATATTGTGCGGCACAGTGTATAGGTATACTGTATATTGTGTGGCACAGTGCCTCCCGCTCCCCCCATGGCAGTAGCAGTCGGGTATTAAAAAAAAAAACACTTCTACTTACCTCCATGTCAGCGATGCAGCCTCTTCCTGTGTCCCGCCCTGTATGTCCATATATGGAGTCAGTGCTTGTATTTCAGAAAAGTTTCTGCTGGGATTCGAACCCACAACCTTCTGTACCAGAGGCAAAGCACCTAACCACACGGCCATAAGAGATGCATTGATAGTGATTGAAAAAATATGAGACTTCTACTGTTATAGCTGGCTAATTGTACATTTATACACATGACTGCTGCCCTAAAACACCCAGCACTGCTATATCTCTATATGACATCTGTCCCAGCACATTCAGCTCTGCTATATCTCTATATATGATAGCTGCCCCAGCACACCCAGCTCTGCTACATCTAATACACATGACAGCTGCACACTCAGCTCTACTATATCTCTATATATAACAGCTGCCCCAGCAAACTCAGCTTTGCTACATCTATACACATGACAGCTGCCCAAACACACCCAGCACTGCTATATCTCTATATGACAGCTGCCCCAGCACACTCAGCTCTACTATATCTCTATATATGATAGCTGCCCCAGCACACCCAGCTCTGCTATATCTAATACACATGACAGCTGCACCAGCATACTCAGCTCTAGTATATCTCTATATATGACAGCTGCCCCAGCAAACCCAGCTCTGCTACATCTATACACATGACAGCTGCCCAAACACACCCAGCACTGCTATATCTCTATGATAGCTGCCCCAGCACACCCAGCTCTGCTACATCTAATACACATGACAGCTGCACCAGCACAATCAGCTGTACTATATCTCTATATATGACAGCTGCCCCAGCACACCCAGCTCTGCTACATCTATATATCTCTAAGTATTGCTATACAGTAGATAGATATATAGAGATATAGCAGTGCTGAGTGTGCTGGGGCAGCTGTCATGTGTATAGATGTAGCAGAGCTGGGTGTGTTTGGACAGCTGTCATGTGTATAGATGTAGCAGAGCTGGGTTTGGTGGGACAGCTGTCATATATAGAGATATAGTACAGCTGAGTGTGCTGGTGCAGCTGTCATGTGTATTAGATGTAGCAGAGCTGGGTGTGCTGGGGCAGCTATCATATATAGAGAGATAGCAGAGTTGCGTGTGCTGGGACAGCTGTCATATAGAGATATAGCAGTGCTGGGTGCGTTAGTGCAGCAGTCATGTGTATAGATGTACACTTTAAGTCTCATATTTTTTCAATCAGTGTCAATGCATCCCTTATGGCCGTGTGGTTAGGTGCTTTGCCTCTGATACAAAAGGTCGTGGGTTCGAATCCCAACAGAAACTTTTCTGAAATACAGGCTAAATTGGAATACACAAGCACTGACTCCATATATGGACATACAGGGCGGGACACAGGAAGAGGTCGTGGGTTCGAATCCCAGACACATCTCTCCTGAGGTCGGCAATACAAATGACTATGATTCGTAAATGCCGACCCTGCTGGTGTCACCCCCATCACTGGTGTCACCTGGTGCGGCCTGCACCCCCCTTGCAACGCCACTGCTGGGAGGGAGGGTATGCTGATAGGCCTGAATGTGTCTGCTGAGTTACAGGGTCAAAGTTTGCTCAATGATGACGTATAGGGGGCGGACCGAACATCGCATGTGTTCGCCTGCCGCGGCGAACGCGAACAAGCGATGTTCGCCGGTGAATAGTTCGGGACATCTCTACTTGTAATCCCATATGTGCAATATATCAGAGGGATTTTTCACCACAGTATCCTAAAAGCCTAAAATGTGACAGTCACCTATGCATGTGTAATCACAGATGTGCAGTATATAAAAAAAAGTGTTTTTTTTAAGCACAGTAAGCAAAACGCTGTATTTCTGGACTAGCAGACATGCAGATAGATAGTGCTGGTGCACTATCGTTGCATAAAATGGCTGCCGATTATGTATTGATATTGACAAACTGAAGTAAAAAAAAGTTCGTATTCAGCAGTAGTTGGCTCAGTGCAGGCTTAAAAAAATTGTGCACAGCACCCACAAAACACATTTGATGTAGATCGCTGAGTAAAAAGGCAGTTCTTGGAAAATATTTCTCCCTGATCTCTCCCTGACAGCAGCTGCAGCCTCTCCCTACTCTAATCGGAGCAGAGTGACGGGCGGCACAACGTGACTCCAGCTTAAATAGAGGCTGGGTCACATGCTGCAGTTGGCCAATCACAGCCATGCCAATAGTAGGCATGGCTGTGATGGCCTTTTGGGGCAAGTAGTATGACGCTTGTTGATTGGCTGCTGTGCAGCCTTTCAAAAAGCGCCAAGAAAGCGCCGAACACCGAACCCGAACTTTTGCGGAAATGTTCGGGTTCGGGTCCGTTGCCGAAAAACCTAAAGGTCTTTTTGTTTTTACCACAGTATCCTAAAAGCCTTATTTGTGGTCTAAATGTGACAATCACCTATGCAAGTGGAATCACAGATGTGCAATATATCAGAGGGATTTTTCACCACAGTATCCTAATAGCCGTATTTGTGGCCTAATTGTGACAGTCACCTATGCAAGTGTAATCACAGATGTGCAGTATATGAAAAAAATGTTTTTTTTTTTAACAACAGTAACCTAATAGCCGTATTTGTGGCCTAAATGAGATAGTCACCTATGCACGTGTAATCACAGATGTGCAGTACTGTATATGTAAAAAAGTAGTTTTTTAACAGCAGTAACCTAATTGCCGTATTTGTGGCCAAAATGTACAGTCACCTATGCACGTGTAATCACATGTGTGCACTATATCAGAGTTTTTTTTTACCACAGTATCCTAAAAGCCTTATTTGTGGCCTAAATGTGACAGTCACCTATGTAAGTGTAATCACAGATGTGCAGTATATGAAAAAAAGGTTTTTTTTTCACCACTGTATCCTAAAAGCCTTATTTGTGGCCTAAATGTGACAGTCACCTATGCATGTGTAATTACAGATGTGCAGTATATGAAAAAAAGGTGTTTTTTTAACAACAGTAACCTAATAGCCGTATTTGTGGCCTAAATGTGACAGTCACCTATGCACGTGTAATCACAGACGTGCAGTATATGAAAAAAATGTTTTTTTAACAACAGTAACCTAATAGCCGTATTTGTGCCTAAATGTGACAGTCACCTATGCACGTGTAATTACAGATGTGCAGTATATGAAAAAAATTGATTTTTTTTAACAACAGTAACCTAATAGCCGTATTTGTGGCCTAAATGTGACAGTCACCTATGCACGTGTAATCACAGATATGCAGTACATGAAAAAAAGTTTTTTTTTCACCACAGTATCCTAATAGCCGTATTTGTGGCCTAATTGTGACAGTCACCTATGCAAGTGTAATCACAGATGTGCAGTATATTAAAAAAATGTTTTTTTTAACAACAGTAACCTAATAGCCGTATTTGTGGCCTAAATGTGACAGTCACCTATGCAGGTGTAATCACAGATGTGCAGTTTATGAAAAAAAGGTATTTTTTAACAACAGTAACCTAATAGCCGTATTTGTGGCCTAAATGTGACAGTCACCTATGTCTGTGTAATCCCAGATGTGCAGTATATCAGAGGGATTTTTCACCACAGTATCCTAAAAGCCTTATTTATGGCCTAAATGTGACAGTCACCTATGTAAGTGTAATCACAGATGTGCAATATATGAAAAAATAGTTTTTTTTTCACCACAGTATCCTAAAAGCCTTATTTGTGGCCTAAATGTGACAGTCACCTATGCACGTGTAATCACAGACAAGCAGTATATGAAAAAAAGTTTTTTTTTAACAACAGTAACCTAATAGCCGTATTTGTGGCCTTAATGTGACAGTCACCTATGCACGTGTAATCACAGATGTGCAGTATATGAAAAAAATTGTTTTTTTTTAACAACAGTAACCTAATAGCCGTATTTGTGGCCTAAATGTGACAGTCACCTATGCACGTGTAATCCCAGATGTGCAGTATATCAGAGGGATTTTTCACCACAGTATCCTAATAGCCGTATTTGTGGCCTAAATGTGACAGTCACTTATGCACGTGTAATCACAGATGTGCAGTATATGAAAAAAAGTTTTTTTTTCACCACAGTATCCTAATAGCCGTATTTGTGGCCTAATTGTGACAGTCACCTATGCAAGTGTAATCACAGATGTGCAGTATATGAAAAAAATGATTTTTTTTTTTAACAACAGTAACCTAATAGCCGTATTTGTGGCCTAAATGAGATAGTCACCTATGCACGTGTAATCACAGATGTGCAGTACTGTATATGTAAAAAAGTTGTTTTTTAACAGCAGTAACCTAATTGCCGTATTTGTGGCCAAAATGTACAGTCACCTATGCACGTGTAATCACATGTGTGCACTATATCAGAGGTTTTTTTTACCACAGTATCCTAAAAGCCTTATTTGTGGCCTAAATGTGACAGTCACCTATGCACGTGTAATCACAGATGTGCAGTATATGAAAAAAAGGTTTTTTTTCACCACTGTATCCTAAAAGCCTTATTTGTGGCCTAAATGTGACAGTCACCTATGCACGTGTAATTACAGATGTGCAGTATATGAAAAAAAGGTGTTTTTTTAACAACAGTAACCTAATAGCCGTATTTGTGGCCTAAATGTGACAGTCACCTATGCACGTGTAATCACAGACGTGCAGTATATGAAAAAAAGTTTTTTTTTAACAACAGTAACCTAATAGCCGTATTTGTGGCCTAAATGTGACAGTCACCTATGCACGTGTAATCACAGACGTGCAGTATATGAAAAAAAGTTTTTTTTTAACAACAGTAACCTAATAGCCGTATTTGTGGCCTTAATGTGACAGTCACCTATGCACGTGTAATCACAGATGTGCAGTATATGAAAAAAATGTTTTTTTAACAACAGTAACCTAATAGCCGTATTTGTGGCCTAAATGTGACAGTCACCTATGCACGTGTAATCACAGATGTGCAGTATATGAAAAAAAATGTTTTTTTTTAACAACAGTAACCTAATAGCCGTATTTGTGGCCTAAATGTGACAGTCACCTATGCACATGTAATCCCAGATGTGCAGTATATCAGAGGGATTTTTCACCACAGTATCCTAATAGCCGTATTTGTGGCCTAAATGTGACAGTCACTTATGCACGTGTAATCACAGATGTGCAGTATATGAAAAAAAGGTTTTTTTTCACCACTGTATCCTAAAAGCCTCATTTGTGGCCTAAATGTGACAGTCACCTATGCACGTGTAATCACAGATGTGCAGTATATGAAAAAAAGTTGTTTTTTTAACAACAGTAACCTAATAGCCGTATTTGTTGCCTAAATGTGACAGTCACTTATGCACGTGTAATCACAGATGTGCAGTATATGAAAAAAAGGGTTTTTTTCACCACAGTATCCTAAAAGCCTTATTTGTGGCCTAAATGTGACAGTCACCTATGCAAGTGTAATTACACATGTGCAATATTTGAAAAAAAGTTGTTTTTTTAACAACAGTAACCTAATAGCCGTATTTGTGGCCTAAATGTGATAGTCACCTATGCACGTGTAATCACAGATGTGCAGTATATGTAAAAAAGCTTTTTTTTAACAGTAACCTAATTGCCGTATTTGTGGCCTAAATGTGACAGTCACTTATGCACGTGTAATCCTAGATGTGCAGTATATGAAAAAAAAAGTTTTTTTTAACAACATGTGGGGGGTTAGCTCTTCTCCGGGGGTCATTTCTACAGATACGACTTTAGGACACCAGGTTTCAGGTCCAAACAGTGTATTTATTTTACACACTCCAACCAATACAGGTCATCATGAAGTTGCAGCTTCACCTAACACATGTGACATCCACATAAAATAATAAACACTTGCGTGGCTAGGCTCTAACTAACACAGAGTTTCCTGACTCACCTAGGTCACAGTTCACACCCTGTGAACTCGTGCGGCTTTGTCAGCCAATGTCTCACAGCCTCCTGGCTGTACAGAGCACAGTATGCCCACTGTCTCTAGTTCACTCTTTCTTGTGGGGGATTGGGGCTCAGTAGTCTGCCTCACTATGGCCCTGCGGCCCTCCCAGGCGTCGCTGTGTCCCCCAACTCCAGGCTATCTCCCAGCCTCGTGGTCCCTCAGCCTTGCCCAGCTGAGACCACACAGACAGAGCCTCCAGGCCTCTGTCTACAGGTAACACAGTTCCCCCCTTCTGACACCCTGGGAGGTGCTTTCTGCCAGCCTGATTACATCCAGCTTGTCTCACCTGTGGTGGAACAGGGGTGTGGCCCGCACTATCCACCCCTTCCTTGCCTCCAACCTGCGTGAGACCTGTCACTGTCTCACAAACAGTAACCTAATAGCAGTATTTGTCGCCTAAATGTGACAGTCCCTTATGCACTTGTAATCCCAGATGTGCAGTATATCAGAGGGATTTTTCACCACAGTATACTAAAAGCCTTATTTGTGGCCTAAATGTGACAGTCACCTATGCAAGTGTAATCACAGATATCAATATATGAAAAAAAGTTTTTTTTAAGCACAGTAAGCAAAACACTGTATTTCTGGACTAGCAGACATGCAGATATCCTATGCTGGTGCACTATCGTTGCATAAAATGGCTGCCGATTATGTATTGATATTGACAAACTGAAGTAAAAAAAAGTTTGTTTGCAGCAGTAGTTGGCTCAGTGCAGGCTTAAAAAAATTGTGCACTGCACCCACAAAACACATTTGCTGTTGATCGCTGAGTAAAAAGGCAGTTCTTGATAATATTTCTCCCTGATCTCTCCCTGACAGCAGCTGCAGCCTCTCCCTACACTAATCGGAGCAGAGTGACGGGCGGCGCTACGTGACTCCAGCTTAAATAGAGGCTGGGTCACATGCTGCAGTTGGCCAATCACAGCCATGCCAATAGTAGGCATGGCTGTGATGGCCTTTTGGGGCAAGTAGTATGACGCTTGTTGATTGGCTGCTGTGCAGCATTTCAAAAAAGCGGCAAGAAAGCGCCGAACACCGAACCCGAACTTTTACGGAAATGTTCGGGTTCGGGTCCGGGTGCCAAAAAACCTAAAGTTCGGGTTCGCTCAACTCTACTCATAAGCAAAGAAGCTGAAACCCTTCCACAGTGACTGGGATTAAAGATAACTCTGATCCCTATCCTCAGATGCTGCAGTGAATAACACATACATAATCTGTGCCATTAGGCAGGGTGACGATTGGTTGCTATGGCAGGCTGGGGCCTCTTAAAGGCTCCCAGGTCTGCCATTGTAAATTACTTACTAAGCTCTGCCTCTGTGGGGTCTTAAAGGGGTTGTCTCAAGTAAAAGAATGACACTTATCATGTAGAGAAAGTTAATACAAGGCACTTACTAATGTTATTATCCATATCGCCTCCTTTGCGGGCTTCATTCATTTTTCCATCACATTATACAGTGTTTTGTACAGTAAGTGTGGCTGAAGTGCATGCACAGTTTCCTGGACATTTTTAACAGATCTTGCAGTTCAGTGAAAGACTTGAGGAACCAGGTGACAACCAGATCGAAAACGTACACCATGGGTCAGCCCTCTCTAATGGGGCGCAGACAAAATGTTTTTCCGTTATCAGTAACCATGGTTCCTATCTCCAGTTGGTGAGGAGACAGCCAGTGTTCAATTTTATTTAAGACGCTATTCAGTTTCTCCCCAGTGTGGCTTTGTTTGTCAAGGCTGATTATGTGCAGAAACGCGTGACAACGCCTAGCTTTTCATAGGTGATATGCTGGAGGACCACTGTGAGCTGTGCCTAGAGCGCAGAGTGATTATAGGGTGGAGGATGAGGAGGCTGAGATCAACAATGGCTCAGAAATCGCAGCATTACAACCCAGAGGTGGCATTGTCATCAGTGGCCAAGTTGCTGGTGCGCTGAGTGCCATAATGGAAAAAAAATTGAAAACACACAATTCGACATTTTTTTGTCACCTTTCCCCCGAGAAAAAACTGAATAACAGTAATCAAAAAGTTGCACATACCACAAAAATGGTACCAATAAAAAGTTTGTCCCGCAAAAAACAAGCCCTCATACATATCTGTAAAGAATAAATCAAGGCAACTAGACTTACTGTAGACTTCTTGAAAATGTTTCACTCGTTTTTCCAACGAGCTTTCGCAATTCTCGTTAGAAGAACGAGTGAAACGTTTTCAAGAAATCTACAGTAAGTCCAGTTGCCTTGATTTATTCTTTACAGATATACCATGACATGGATAAATGAGAACCTTCACAGACAAGCCCTCATACAGCTCTGTGGATGGAAATATAAAAAAGTTAAGGCTGTCAGAAAATGTCAATACAATTTTTATTTTTATTTTTTTCAAAGGATTAAAAAATTTTAAAAGTAGTAAAACAAAAAATAAGCTATACAAGTCTGGTATCGCTCTACTCGTATTGAGCCACAGAATAAGAATGTCATGTCATTTTTAGTGCACAGTGGACTCCGTGATGTCAAAATCTCAAAAACCTTGGAGGAATTGTGGTTTTATTTTAATTTAACCCCACAAAGAATTTTTTTTTCCTGTTTGCCGAAAACTCACTTGGTAAATTAAATGGTGCCCTTAAAAAAATAAAACTTTTCTAGCAAAAAATTAGCCCTCATATATCTATATGAACAGAAAATGTAAAAAAAGTTATGGCTATAAAAAATGGGCCCGGTACTAAGGGTTTGTTCACACTACCGTGCCGTGTTTTGCGGTCCGCAAATTGCGGATCTGCAAAACACGGATGCTGCCCGAGTGCCTTCCGCAAATTTGCAGAATGGAACGGACGGCCTTTATAGATTTGCCTATTCTTGTCCACAAAACAGAGCCACGGAATGGAGCAACGGATGTGGACAGCACACGGAGTGAATTGAAGTGAATAGGTCCGCACCCGAGCCGCAAAAAATACGACTCGGATGCGGAACCAAACCACGGTCATGTGAATGAGCCCTTAAGGATTTAATACTGAGGCACACTAATTGTATCACTAAAGTTATACAGGATGGGCCATTTATATGGATACACCTTAATAAAATGGGAATGGTTGGTGATGTTAACTTCCTGTTTGTGGCACATTAGTATATGTGAGGGGGGAAACTTTTCAAGATGGGTGGTGACCATGGCGGCCATTTTGAAGTCGGCCATTTTGAATCCAACTTTTGTTTTTTCAATAGGAAGAGGGTCATGTGACACATCAAACTTATTGGGAATTTCACAAGAAAAACAATGGTGTGCTTGGTTTTAACGTAACTTTATTCTTTCATGAGTTATTTACAAGTTTCTGACCACTTATAAAATGTGTTCAATGTGCTGCCCATTGTGTTGGATTGTCATTGCAACCCTCTTCTTCCACTCTTCACACACTGATAGCAACACCGCAGGAGAAATGCTAGCACAGGCTTACAGTATCCGTAGTTTCAGGTGCTGCACATCTCGTATCTTCACAGCATAGACAATTGCCTTCAGATGACCCCAAAGATAAAAGTCTAAGGGGGTCACTGGATATGCGAAATTGCTACATGATGATGTGTTTCACTCTTTATGCACTGAAGCTGGCACGTTCCCTGAGTTTTTCCAGCAAGATGGTGCACCACCACATTATGGGTGTCAGGTCAGAGCATTCCTAGATTAACAGTTTCCTGGAAAGTGGATTGGTGGTCGTGGGCCAGTTGAATGGCCCCCAAGGTCTCCCGATCTGACCCCCTTAGACTTTTATCTTTGGGGTCATCTGAAGGCAATTGTCTATGCTGTGAAGATACGAGATGGGTCCGGATTCAGTGCGAGTGCAATGCGTTCACCTCACGCATTGCACCCGCACGGAATTCTCGCCTCCGCATGGAATTCTCGCCCGTGTGAAAGGGGCCTGCAACTTAAAAAGTTATAGCTCTTGGAACGCAAATGCTTATGATGCCAAGGGGTTAATTTTCTCCTTACTCTAATTTATGTTTAATTTATAGATGTGTCACTTACATGGATTTATTACTGCGTTGGCGGCCTGCTCAGTACATTAGTGGTGGTTCTGCTGATCTTCCTCTTATGCAGATTTTGCTTACCAATGAAGCGTGAGTTCTTCAATTATTTTAGCATTTTATATGCATGGTATGGCCTCAATTTGAAACTGATAAGGTGCATGGAGGGTCTTAGTTATCAAGAAAGATTAAAAGAATTACATTTATTTAGTCTTGAGAAGAGACATCTAAGGGGGAACATGATCAACCTACACAAATATATAAATGGGCCATACAAAACATATGGTGAAATACTGTTCAATGTCAAATGCCCTCAAAAGACCAGGGGCACTGCCTCCGACTGGAGAAGAAAAAGTTCAGTCTCCAGAAGCTTCAAAACTACTTTACTGTAAGAACTATGAAGCTGAGGAATAGACGTCCTCAGGACGTGGTCACAGCAGGAACAGTGGACAGTTTTAAAAAGGGTTTAGATTCATTCTTAAAAGTAAATGATATTAATGCTTATGAAAATGTGTAGAAATCTGAGTCTCACTTCCTACTGGTATTCGTGTTCCCACCTATTGTTTGAACTTGATGGACTTATGTCTTTTTTCAACCGTATTAACTATGCAAACTATATGTCCCAAAAATTAAAGCCACCGTTAAGGAAAGGGGACATAAAAAATATATATTTTAGTTTCACCTTGTGCTGTTAACCCAAAAAATTTGAAAATCATACTGTTTCCTCCTTTTTTTTTTATTTTTCCTTTTTATAAAAAATAAACAAATACATAAATAAATAAGATGCTAAAAAATAAATAAAGCCCTGTGTATAACCGAAAAAGTCACAAAAATGATTTTCATGACCAAAAAACATGGTTACATGTGCTAAAAAAAAAAAAAAAAAAGTAAAATGAGCAAGGGGGGAAAATGGCCCTGATTTGAACTGGTTAACTTGATGTGTTGTAAGCAGAAAAAAAATGGGAATGCCTAAAAAACTGATTGACTTGAGACCAAAACAACAGGTCTTATGGGGTATTCCTTTCATCCAGTGGCTAGAGCACTTATCAAAGGTGGCTTAAAGTGGGACAATAGTTGAACCACTGACAGGATCATGGATGCCCATTGATAAGTACCCAATTTATAAAACTCATACGTCACATGTAACAGGACTTAAAGGGGTTATCCTATGACTAAAGTAAAAAATTTAAATCAGACATCATATAGTATATGATAATCTTCTCCTAACAAAGCAGGAACCAGCACTGTACCTCACATGGATCCAGAGATTGCTCCCCATTCATTGCTCTGCTAGATTTATATCAAGCTAAAAAAGCTCAATGGAAGTGTCTTTTCTGCTGCATCTCAGGGGGCGTGTCTCAGCTCTCCCTATCACAGCTCAGGAGGCAGTTGAAGGATGAAACTAAGCATGTGCGGCCATCTCAGTGAGCAGGACACAGATATAAGAAAAGAACAAACAGCAGGTGCCGCTGTACAGATACATTTTATTGAATAACTCAGTGGCTATGCTACATTTTTAATTACATGCAATTACAGAAGTAGTCAGATCCAGGTGTTGGTTTGAAACCGGAAGAATATTTTTTGTGGGACAACCCCTTACTTATTACCTATTACCGAATACAGCAGGACACATTCAGAGATCTTCTGAAGTCCATGCCTCAACAGTATACACAATATTAGGCAGGTAGTATATGTGTATTCACTTTTTTATTTTTATTCATTTTTTGCCAAGCAAACAAAAAAGGAGAGTACATTTTGTGAGTGTCCAAATATTATTGAGGGGAATAGACATATTAATCAGCACAGACATGCCATGATATCTGACAAGTGCTCCTCAATATCACTGCTAGAGATGATCGAAGTTTCCAAAAATTAAATTTGTCTGCTTTGCAAGTTTTACAAAGAAATTAGCTTCGTGATGAATTACTTTACAAAATACTTTGTAAGTAGCGGGTGCAATGACGTGGAACCCCTCAGATGAACCCCCTTTGAACCCCTCAGATGCCGCGTTCATCACTGATCGCGGCATCTGAGATGAGGGCTTTTAGGGGTTAATTAGTTTTAAAAAAAACTCACCTTATCCATTTGAGCATGAAGAGGCCACCACGTGCAAAATCTTCAATCAAGATGGCCGTGGCGGCCTCTTCATGCGCAAATGGATGAGGTGAGTATTTATTACCCCAAAGCAAAAATAAATTTGGCTTTGCGGCGAATCAACTTTTGCCTGAAATTCAGACCGAAGTCCACTTTAGATACTTCGATTCGCTCAACACTAATCTCTACTTTTCAGCTATACATATACAAACATCTTTAAATATAATTTATGTAGTCAATTCTTACATTATGCTAATTATATGTTTCTTTATTAGGGAAGAAGAACAGACCCATGAAAACATCATTTGTAAGTTACAAATTTAGGGTCCATTCACACGTCCGTAATGTATTGCGGATCCGCAATACACCTGGCCAGAACGCCTATAGCAGTGTTTCCCAACCAGTGTGCCTCCAGCTGTTGCAAAACTACAACTCCCAGCATGCCCGCACAGCAAAAGGCTGTCCTGGCATGCTGGGAGTTGTAGTTTTGCAACAGCTGGAGGCACACTGGTTGGGAAACACTGGCCTATAGAACATGTTCTATTTTTTTCGGGAGCCGTGGACCGGAAGAAACAGGGCCGCGCTACAGAAATGCGGATGTGGACAGCAAACTGTGTGCTGTCCGCATCTCTTCCGGCCCCATAAGGAATGAATGGGTCCGGATCCGTTCTACGGATGTGTGAATGGACCCTTATGCAAATAATTAGTAAAATTTGTGAATTAGATGTTTATGTATCTTATTTTATTTTTCTTGGAGTAGAGCAACAGCAGCAGTTTATGCTGGAGGAACTATGGTAATGCTAGTTTCACACTTCTGTTCATAGCTGTCTGGGTCCGGTATTGCCGGATGTTACCACAATGCCAGCTGGGGTCCATCAGAGAATCGGCTATGATCCGCCCGCTCCCCAGGAAACATGCCAGGATTCAGCCGAACAAAAACCGCAAGGTAGTGGTTGAATCTATAGTCAATAGCCAAAGGAGCAGGTGGGTATTCTGGTAACATCCTGCAATTCTGGATCCAGAGAGCTCCGGAAGGGCTGTTCTGCGCCGGAATTACGAACAGAAGTGTGGAATAACCCTATGCAGGCAGCAGACGGCTATGTGTTCACTATTAGTGTTTGTTAAAAAAGGTTTATCCAACTACAGTTTTTCTTTAAATACCCCCAATCCAGCAAACTTGTCAAGGTACCCATACTTCCTGCTCTCCAACTCTTTCTTTGGGCTCCATAGGTCCACTGCCATCTTTGCTGTGCTTCGGTCCCCTCATGTAAACTTCCGGACGGGGGTGACATGTGCAGCTGCAGCCAATGACTGGCTGCAGTCCAAGTGGCACACCACTGCTGCCATAAAGTGTAGTTCCTCTAGTATCTATGTTCTCAATTATTTTAATGTGTCAGTTACTCCTGTATTTTCCATCTACGTTGTCTGAAGACTGATGCCTCTGCTAAAGGTGAAATCTGTAACAATTTTTATGATATTGAGTTAAACTGTTGTGAAAGGCAACCTCTGACCAAGTGATTGGGCTAAAAAGGCGTCTATGAGAAAGAGACTGAATATTAATTTGGTAACAGTCTAGCTAGCTGTTAAATATCATTGACTGTACATTTCTATTTGGCACTGCTTTGATATTTTTATTGATTGATAAAATAATTAAAGACTGACTCCACTGATTTCAGTTAGGATATCTTCAGTTCAGTTCTTCCTGCATGATAGAACAAAAAGCGCAGATGCACATGGGTACCTAACTCGAAATCTATTTCGATGCTGTTTGTGGGCCTTTACTTTCAAGGAGAGCAGAACCCATAAAAACACTGACTGGCGCATGGTCAGCTATACACATCACCTAATTACAAAAAGCTGTGAGGAGGATGGCTCAACATGCAGGTTGCCACACCTCCTCATATATGTTAAACAGAATAAATCAGTGCATCCTCCATGGTAGAACAAAAAAGTAATGAGCGTTGAGTGATGTCATTGACTCATCCTCCTCACCACCGTGAAACATGTTGGTGGCAGCATGCTGTGGGGATGCTTTTCTTCAGCAGGGAGGAAGCGGGGAGGAAGAAGGAAGCGGGTCAGAGGTTATAGGAAGATGTATGGAGCTAAATACAGGGCAATTCTGGAGGGAAACCTGGTAGAGGCTGCAAAAGACTTGAAACTGGGGCAGAGGTTCAACCTCCCAGCATGAACCTAAACATTCAGCCAGAGCTACAATGGAATGGTTTAGATCAAAGCATATTCATGTGTTAGAATGGCTCAGTCAAAGTCCAGACCTAAATCCCATTGAGAATCTGTGGCAAGACTTGAAAATTGCTGTTCACAGACACCCTCCATCAAATCAGACTGAGCTTGAGCTATTTAGCAAAGATGAATGGGCAAAATTTTCAGCCTCTAGTTGTGCAAAGCTGATAGAGACATACCCCAATAGTCTTGTAGCTGTAATTGCAGTAAAAGGTGGTCCTACAAAGTATTAACTCAGAGAAGCTGAATACAAATGCTCACCACAGTTTCCAAATTTTTATTTATAATTTTTTTTGAAAACCATGTATTATTTTCTTTTCACTTTACACATACTTGCTACTTTGTGTTGGTCTATCATATAACATCTCAATTAAATACAGTACATTTTAATTTGTGGGTGTAACGTGAAAAAATGGGTAAAACTTAATGGGGTATGACAGGAAAAAGATGGAAAATGGCAAATGTAGTGGGATCTAGCAGAGACATTTTATAAAGCTGCAAAATATGGCGCACTCTATTTATTGTGCAATCTCCCTTATTGACCGGACTGCAGACAATAATATGGCAGACAATAATAATAGCTTCCTGTTACTAAATATGAAAGACGACCTTTAGATGAAATGTAGAAAACTCAAAAGAAATAAGCCTCATAAATAGTGTTGGGCGCGAATATTCGAATCACGAATAATAATCGCGAATATCGGCACTTCGAGAATTTGCGAATATTTAGAATATAGTGATATATATTCGTAATTTCGAATATTCTAGATTTTTATTTTCATCAGTAACCTCCCTTCTTGCTTTTGGGCCAATGAGAAGGCTGCAATGTTTTTGCCTGAGCTTAGCAACATCCCTAGCAACCAATAGGAAAGTTGCCTACCCATTACTATATAAGAACCTCCCCAGCAGCCCTTGTATGCATTTTGCAGATCTGAGAGAGACAGAAGTGTTATTGCTGTGCTCTCTGCTTTCCTGTGTCATTACATTAGATAGTTAGTTTATATATATATATATATATATATATATATATATATATAATACAATACAGATAGTTAGTGGGAGATAGTCAGTGTAGGTTAGATAGTGATATAGTCTGCTGTCCTTACATACTGTACATGCTACATACATAGTGCTGTATGTATGTACCGTATGTACCGCAGACGGACATCACTAACCTGATCAATCACTGTTTTTGGTAGAAATTTCTACATGGCAAATAATGGGTCGTTCCAGACATTGTTCAGAAGAACAGTCTACCTTGATTAACCACTTAAGGACCACATTAACCACTTAAGTGATTAACCACTTAAGTGACCAGGCCCTTTTTTACAAATCGGCACTTCACAACTTTAACGGTTTATTGCTCGGTCATGCAACTTGGCACCCAAATTAATTTTACCTCCTTTCTTCTCACAAATACAGCTTTATTTTGGTGGTATTTGATTGCTGCTGAGATTTTTCGTTTTTCTGATATTAATCAAAATAGATCGCAATTTTTTCAAAAAAAGTGTATTTTTAACTTTCTCTGGTTAAATTGTTCAAATATAATTACATTTCTATACAAGTTTGTGTCAGAATTTATTGTGCTACATGTCTTTGATAAAAAAAAAAAAAAAAAATCCAATAAGTGTATATTTATTGGTTTGCGCAAAAGTTATAGCGTTTACAAACTATGGTACAAAAATGTGAATTTCCACATTTTGAAGCAGCTCTGACTTTCTGAGCACCTGTCATGTTTCTTGAGGTGCTAGAAATCCAGGATAGTATAAATACCCCCCAAATGACCCCATTTTAGAAAGAAGACACCCCAAAGTATTCGCGGAGGGGCATGGTGAGTTTATGTATGATTTAATTTTTTTTCACAAGTCAGCGGAAAATGACACTTTCTGAGGAAAAATAAATAATAATAAAGTTTCCATTTCTGCTAATTTCTGGCAAAAAAAATAAAAATCTCCCACGGACTCACTATGCCCCTCAGTGAATACCTTGGGGTGTCTACTTTCCGAAATGGGGTCATTTGTGGGGTGTGTTTACTGTTCTGGAATTTTGGGCGGGGCTAAATTGTGAGCAACCCCGTAAAGCCTAAAGGTACTCTTTGGACTTTCGGCCCCTTTACGCACCTAGGCTGCAAAAAAAGTGTCACACATGTGGTATCGCCGTACTCAGGAGAAGTAGGGCAATGTGTTTTGGGGTGTATTTTTACATATACCCATGGTGGGTGAGAGAAATATCTCTGTAAATTGACAACTTTGTATAAAAAAATGGAAAAAGTTGCCATTTACAGAGATATTTCTCACATACAGTATGGGTATATGTAAAAATATACCCCAAAACATATTGCCCTACTTCTTCTGAGTACGGCGATACCACATGTGTGACACTTTTTTGCAGCCTAGGTGCACAAAGGGGCCCAAATTCCAATGAGTACCTTTAGGATTTCACAGGGCATTTTTTACGCATTTGGATTCCAAACTACTTCTCACGCTTTAGGGCCCCTAAAATGCCAGGGCAGTATAAATACCCCACAAGTGACCCCATTTTGGAAAGAAGACACCCCAAGGTATTCTGTGAGGGTCATGATGAGTTCATAGAAGATTTTTTTTTTTTGCACAAGTTAGCGGAAAATGATATATTTTTTTTCTTACAAAGTCTCATATTCCACTAACTTGTGGCAAAAAATAAAATTATACATTAACTCGCCATGCCCCGCACGGAATACCTTGGGGTGTCTTCTTTCCAAAATGGGGTCACTTGTGGGGTATTTATACTGCCCTGGCATTTTAGGGGCCCTAAAGCGTGAGAAGTAGTTTGGAATTTAAATGTGTAAAAAAATGCCCTATGAAATCCTAAAGGTACTCATTGGAATTTGGGCCCCTTTGTGCACCTAGGCTGCAAAAAAGTGTCACACATGTGGTACTTCAGAAGAAGTAGGGCAATGTATTTTGGGGTGTATTTTTACATATACCCATGCTGGGTGAGAGAAATATCTATGTAAATTGACAACTTTGTATAATTTTTTTTTTAAAAGTTGTCATTTAAAGAGATATTTCTCACACACAGAATGGGTATGTGTGAAAAGACACCCCAAAACACATTGCCCTACTTCTCCTGAGTACGGCGATACCACATGTGACACTTTTTTGCAGCCTAGGGTCGCAAAGGGGCCAAATTCCAATGAGTACCTTTTAGGAGGGCATTTTTAGATATTTGGATTCCAGACTTCTTCTCACGCTTTAGGGCCCCTAAAATGCCAGGGCAGTATAACTACCCCACAAGTGACCTAATTTTGGAAAGAAGACACCCCAAGTTATTCCGTGAGGGGCATGGCGAGTTCATAGAATATATTTTTTTTTGGCACAAGTTAGCGGAAATATATATATATTTTTTTTCTCACAAAGTCTCCCTTTCCGCTAACTTGTGACAAAAAGTTCAATAAGCCCCTCAGCGAATACCTTGGGGTGTCTTCTTTCCAAAATGGGGTCATTTGTGGGGTGTTTGTACTGCCCTGGCATTTGAGGGTCTCCACAATCATTACATGTATGGCCAGCATTAGGAGTTTCTGCTATTCTTCTTATATTGAGCATACGGGTAAATGAGATATTTTTTTTCATTCAGCATCTGGCCTGAAAGAAAAAATGAACGGCACAGATTTTTTCATTCGCATCAATCAATGTGGATGAAAAAATCTCTGCCAAAAAATGTGCAAAAAAAAAAGAGGGGAAAGGCGTCTGCCAGGACATAGGAGCTCCGCCCAACATTCAAACCCACTTCAGCTCGTATGCCCTGGCAAACCCGATTTCTCGATTCACAATAATCGATGTGGATGAATAAATCATTGCCAGAATTTTTTATTTTTTATAAAAAATGTTTGCCAAAGCATATGAACACCGCCCCTCAGCTCATATGCCTCGGCAAACGTATCTTTTTTACTGCACAGTAGAAATCTCGTCTTGCAGCGCCGCATACACCGACTTTGTGTAATCTGACAGCAGCGCAATGCTTCTGTCAGAATGCACATCAGTGCTGCAGCTGGTTGATCGCTTGGTCCACCTAGAGAAGGTAAAAAAAAAAAAAAAAAACAGGCAGCAACGCAATAAATTTATTAACATCAACTTTTATGAACTTTATATAACATTTGAAACAGAACATTAACTTTTTTGCTTACCTGTGATTTTTTTTTTTTTTACCTTTAGAGGACAAACCTCTCCTTCCCCATGGGACAATGTGCAAAGCGCAAATCGCCCAGAGATGTGGCGAAGTACATTATACACTTTGTCCCAGGTGAAAGGAGAGGTTTGTAGCAGCTCTGTGTGAAAGGGCCCTAAGACCCCTGTGTGCTTGTCCTGTGTCATGCGATCCCTACACTAAGAGTGTACCTGTGTGTGGTACTTGCTGAAACACTCCCCTATGCATATGGCAGGCTGGTCAGGACAGTCAGGACAAAAAAAGGTGGTGTCATGCCTTATTCCAGCCCTGCTACGGACACAACATCTTTTTTTTGGGGAACGCTGAGTTGGGGTTCCAGGATAGACACTCTGGAAGTGTCTGCCATGTAGCCGGCTAACTACATCAGGGACTTGGGGCACGGTCCCTCCTGGATACAGGAGTTCCGAAATGATCTCTTCCTGGAATTTTAGGAAGGATCCCGTTCTCCCAGCCTTACTGTAGAGAACAAAACTATTATACAGAGCCAATTGAATTAAATAAACAGACACCTTCTTATTTCAGTGTCTGGTGGGGCGGGACACTAAATAGGGAGCCAACATCTGGTCATTGAAGTCCACCCCTCCCATGTGAAGGTTCTAGTCGTGGACAGAGAGGGGTTTCTCAATGACTCCAGTTGCCCTTTCAATTTGTACTGTCGTGTCTACGTGAATGGTGGACAGAAGGTAAACGTCCCTCTTGTCCCTCCACTTCACCGCGAGCAGTTCTTGGTCACACAAGGCAGCCCTCTCCCCCCGTTCAAGTTGGGTATTAACGAGCCGTTGGGGGAAGCCCCGGCGACTAGGTCGCGCGGTGCCACAGCATTGAATTCCGACTATATGTAAGTGCCGAAAGAGGGCCACGCTTGTGTAAAAATTGTCCACGTATAAGTGGTACCCCTTGTGGAGTAAGGGTGACGCCAAGTCCCAGACAATCTTGCCACTGCTCCCCAGGTAGTCAGGACATCCGACCGGCTCCAGTTTTGAGTCTTTTCCCTCATAGACCCTAAAACGATATGTATAGCCTGTGGCCCTTTCACAGAGCTTATACAGTTTGACCCCATACCGGGCGCACTTGCTGGGGATGTACTGTTTGATGCCAAGGCGCCTGGTAAAATGTACAAGGGACTCGTCTATGCAGATGTTTTGATTGGGGGTATACACATCTGCAAACCTGGATAACAAACGGTCTATGAGGGGCCGAATTTTGTGGAGCCGGTCATAAGCAGGGTGGCCTCTTGGATGACAGGTTTTATTGTCAGTGAAATGCATAAAGCGCATGATGACCTCAAAACGTGCCCTGGACATAGCAGCAGAGAACATGGGCATGTAATGTATTGGGTCTTTAGACCAATAGGACCGCAATACATTTTTTTTAGTTAGACCCATGCTGAGGATAAAGCCCAAAAATATTTTAAATTCGGAAACTGTGACTGGTTGCCACCGGTAAGGCTGGGCATATAATCTTTCCGGATTGGCGGTTATATACTGTGTGGCGTAGCGGTTGGTTTCTGCCACAACTAAGTCATAGAGATCCGCGGTGAAGAACAGCTCAAAAAACTCAAGGGCTGATCCTAAATGAGCTATCTCCACGCAAACTCCAGACTGGGCGGTGAAAGGGTGAAATAAGGGTGAGGCGGAAGCAGGGGATTGCCAATTTGGGTTTGCCAGCACCTCTGGGAGACTAAGGGCTCTACGGGCCTGTGAACGTGGTGGCTGCGACGGGGGAGTTACTGTACGTGCCACCTTACTAGCTTGAACTGCCCTTCTGGTGCTCGCCACTTCACCAGGAAGTACGGCAGTGCTAGAAGAAGGTCCAGGATGTGCTGCGCAGCTGGTGTATGCCGCACCATAAAAAAGATCAGCACTAGCACCACTCTGCTGCAAATGAGGCTCATCACGCGGGGTATGCAGAACACTGACATGGGGTCGGGTACGCCTGACCATAGCAGGGACCTCAACCTCGTCATCTTCACTAGCGGATAGAGTGCCACTGCTGTCTACAGGTTCAAATTCTGAACCACTGGATTCAGCGGGTGAGGCGTCCCCTGCCTAGTAAAAAGGAGTGCTTGCGAAGTAAAGATGCGATCGCTAATAAAGATCCAGAAAGCTCAAAAGTGATCTTTATAGCGCCGCAGCGATTTTACAGTGTTTTTGCAGTGATCAGAAAAAAATAATTCTGGCAGTGCGGTGGGGCGGACTGAACGCAAGTGTGCGCACAAGATCAGGCCTGATCGGGAGAACACTGTGTTTTTTGTAGAGCCTAAGGTGACCCTAATGTACTGATATAGATCTGATTGCGATCAGTCTTGATCACTTACAGATACTATATAGTACTAGTGCTGATTAGCGACAGTGATTACGCTAATCAGCGACTATTCAGTGACTGTGGTGGGGTGGGCTAGGCGCTAACTACCTAACAAGTAGCTAAGTAACTGGCGGTGATAAGGGACCCTTACAGGGGGGTGATCAATGACAGGGGGGTGACAGGGGGGTGATCAGGGAGTCTATATGGGGTGATCAGGGGTTAATAAGTGACAGGGGGGGTGTAATGTGTGTGTGTGGTGATTGGTGCTACTTACAGAGCTGCCTGTGTCCTCTGGTGGTTGATCCAAGCAAAAGGGACCACCAGAGGAGCAGGTAGAAATAGCGTCTGACATACCCATTTCATTGGTTATTTTAAAAATCTACAGCCTGCCAGCCAATGATCGCTGCTGGCAGACTGTAGTTCAACTTGTTTACTATGCGATCCTGTAAACGCGCGCTCCTGTGAGCGCGCGTTCACAGGAAATCTCGGGTCTCACGAGATGACGCCAATAGACGTTGCTGAGACCTGAGAGAGCTGCCGTCCGGACGCCTATCGGAGTTAGTGTGACGGCAAGCGGTTAAAAAGTTTATTGGAGAGGGGAAAACATATAAAGAAGTGCAGAAAATGATAGGCTGCTCAGCTAAAATGATCGCAAATGCTTTAAAATGGCAACCAAAACCTGAAAGACGTGGAAGAAAGTGAAAAACTACCATTCAAATGGATAGAAGAATAGCCAAAATGGCAAGGACTCAGCCAACAATCAGCTCCAGGAAGAAGTTATCTGTGAGTACTGTTAAAATTAGAAGACACCTATGTGAAGCCAAGCTATCTGTCAGAAGCCCCGGCTCTAGTGGCCGGAGACAGTTTGTCACATGACCCCCAAACACTGAATTCAAGCCACAGTACACTGTGAAGACAGTGAAGCATGGTGGCGCAAGCATCATGATATGGGGATGTTTCTCATACTACAGTGTTGGGCCTATTTATCGCATACCAGGGATCATGGATCAGTTTGAATACATCACAATACTTGAAGAGGTCATGCTGCCTTATGCTGAAGAGGAAATGCCCTTGAAATGGGTGTTCCAACAAGACAACGACCCCAAACACACCAGTAAATGTGCAACATCTTGGTTCCAGACCAACAAGATTGACGTTATGGAGTGGCCAGCCCAATCCCCGGATCAAATATGCAGTTTCTGAGGCAAAACCAAGAAATAGAGAAGAACTGGGGAATGTAGTCCAATCATCCTGGGCTGGAATACCTGTTCACAGGTGCCAGAAGTCGGTTGACTCCATGCAACACAGATGTACAGCAGTTCTCAGAAACAGTGGTTATACAACTAAATATTAGTTAAAGGGGTTGGCCACCATACGCAAAAAAATAAATAAAAAATTGTCCCAGATAATAACTAATGCCAAGAGATATTAGTATAATGATAGATATACTGTGTATGTATAATTTTTCTAATGTGTTCAGCATAGTATGCTCCCGTAGATTAGAGGCTGTGTGGGCGGAGCAGCTGCAAAGTGAAAGTAAAAATCCCAGCATGCATCAGAGCAAGCATCTTCAGAGGAGTGGTCACATGACATCCCAGGCCAACTGTGATACCATAGTAACAACAGCACCTCAGGTGTCATTTCATTACAGACAAGTCAGCATAATGGTAAGAATCTCCTATTACCAGCAATGAATAAAGATTATTACCGTTCACAGAAAATAAAGTGATCAGTACAGTACAAACATGTAAGGCTACTTTCACACCTGCGTTTAGGTGCGGATCCGTCTTGTATCTGCACAGACGGATCTGCACCTATACTGCAAACGCTTTTATCCGTTCAGAACGGATCCGTTTGCATTACCATGAGGAAAAAAAAAAAAATCAGTTTTGACTTACATTGAAAGTCAATGGGGGACGGATCCGTTTTCAATTGCACCATATTGTGTCAGTAAAAATGGATCCGTCCCCATTGACTTACATTGTAATTCAGGACGGATCCGTTTGGCTCAGTTTTGTCAAACGGACATCAAAACGCCGCAGCGTTTTGGTGTCCGCCTCCAGAGCGGAATGGAGGCGGAATGGAGCCAAACTGATGCATTCTGAACGGATCCTTATCCATGCAGAATGCATTGGGGCTGAACTGATCCGTTTTGGGCCGCTTGTGAGAGCCCTGAACGGATCTCACAGGCGGACCCAGAAACACCAGTGTAAAAGTAGCCTAAGTCTATCTATGAAATATCTATCTGCCTATCTATTTATCATCTATCTCCTATTTCATATATATATCTATGGTTCATCTGTCTGTCTATTTATCTATCTCATATCTATCTATACAGGGAGTGCAGAATTATTAGGCAAGTTGTATTTTTGAGGATTAATTTTATTATTGAACAACAACCATGTTCTCAATGAACCCAAAAAACTCATTAATATCAAAGCTGAATATTTTTGGAAGTAGTTTTTAGTTTGTTTTTAGTTTTAGCTATTTTAGGGGGATATCTGTGTGTGCAGGTGACTATTACTGTGCATAATTATTAGGCAACTTAACAAAAAACAAATATATACCCATTTCAATTATTTATTTTTACCAGTGAAACCAATATAACATCTCAACATTCACAAATATACATTTCTGACATTCAAAAACAAAACAAAAACAAATCAGTGACCAATATAGCCACCTTTCTTTGCAAGGACACTCAAAAGCCTGCCATCCATGGATTCTGTCAGTGTTTTGATCTGTTCACCATCAACATTGCGTGCAGCAGCAACCACAGCCTCCCAGACACAGTTTAGAGAGGTGTACTGTTTTCCCTCCTTGTAAATCTCACATTTGATGATGGACCACAGGTTCTCAATGGGGTTCAGATCAGGTGAACAAGGAGGCCATGTCATTAGATTTTCTTCTTTTATACCCTTTCTTGCCAGCCACGCTGTGGAGTACTTGGACGCGTGTGATGGAGCATTGTCCTGCATGAAAATCATGTTTTTCTTGAAGGATGCAGACTTCTTCCTGTACCACTGCTTGAAGAAGGTGTCTTCCAGAAACTGGCAGTAGGACTGGGAGTTGAGCTTGACTCCATCCTCAACCCGAAAAAGCCCCACAAGCTCATCTTTGATGATACCAGCCCAAACCAGTATTCCACCTCCACCTTGCTGGCGTCTGAGTCGGACTGGAGCTCTCTGCCCTTTACCAATCCAGCCACGGGCCCATCCATCTGGCCCATCAAGACTCACTCTCATTTCATCAGTCCATAAAACCTTAGAAAAATCAGTCTTGAGATATTTCTTGGCCCAGTCTTGACGTTTCAGCTTGTGTGTCTTGTTCAGTGGTGGTCGTCTTTCAGCCTTTCTTACCTTGGCCATGTCTCTGAGTATTGCACACCTTGTGCTTTTGGGCACTCCAGTGATGTTGCAGCTCTGAAATATGGCCAAACTGGTGGCAAGTGGCATCTTGGCAGCTGCACGCTTGACTTTTCTCAGTTCATGGGCAGTTATTTTGCGCCTTGGTTTTTCCACACGCTTCTTGCGACCCTGTTGACTATTTTTAATGAAACGCTTGATTGTTCGATGATCACGCTTCAGAAGCTTTGCAATTTTAAGAGTGCTGCATCCCTCTGCAAGATATCTCACTATTTTTGACTTTTCTGAGCCTGTCAAGTCCTTCTTTTGACCCATTTTGCCAAAGGAAAGGAAGTTGCCTAATAATTATGCACACCTAATATAGGGTGTTGATGTCATTAGACGACACCCCTTCTCATTACAGAGATGCACATCACCTAATATGCTTAATTGGTAGTAGGCTTTCGAGCCTATATAGCTTGGAGTAAGACAACATGCATAAAGAGGATGATGTGGTCAAAATACTCATTTGCCTAATAATTCTGCACTCCCTGTATATAATCTATCTCCTATCTATCTATCTATCTATCTATCTATCTATCTATCTCCTATCTTATATCTATCTCATATCCATCCCATATCTATCTCGTATCTATCTAATATCTATCTATCTATCTATCTATCTATCTATCTATCTATCTATCTATCTATCTATCTATCTATCTATCTATCTATCTATCTATCTATATCTCATATGTATCTAATATCTATCTATCCCAAACCTTTTATCTATCTAATATCTATCTCCTATTATCTATCTAGCTATCTATCTCCTATCTACCATATTTTTCGCCCTACAAGACGCACCTAGGTTTTAGAGGGGGACAATAAGATTTTTTTTTTTAATGACACCTCAGATCAGACCCCAATGGGAATGACCCCCACTCTGACCTCAAATAAGAGCCCCATGCCTCTCATGTGCCCCCCAGCCTCTCATCAGCCCCCCAGCCTCTCATGTGCCCCCCAGCCTCTCCCTCTTATCAGCTCCCTCTGGTAACTCCCCCCCCCCAGTATTAATCATTGGTGGCAGTGGCCACAGGGTCCCCCTCCCCCTTCCATCATTGGTGGCAGTGGTCAGTTCCGACCGGAATCCCACAGACAGAAGAAGGAGCGCCCGGCGGCCACGGCGCACGTGAGTATACAGATGCTCACTAACATACCATGGCAGCCAGGACTTCAGTAGCATCCTGGCTGCCATGGTAACCGATCGGAGCCCCAGCATTACACTGCTGGGACTCCGATCGGAACTGACCACTGCCACCAATGATTAATACTGGGGAGGGAGGGGGGGCGCACTGCCCACTGTCACCAATGCAGAAACTGAAGAAAAGTTCCGGCACCCGACATCTGACAGGATGCTGTGATCCGCGCAATTAACCCCTCAGGTGCCACACCTGAGGGGTTAATTGCGCGGATCACAGCGTCCTCTCAGAGGTCGGGTGCCGGTACTTTTCTACAGTTTCTGCATTGGTGGCAGTGGGCAGTGCAAGTAAGCGGCCAGCAGGTATCGGCAGTGGTATTGGGGACATTAGCACGAGTATAAGTACTCGTGCAAATGTCCAGTATCGGTCCCGATACCGATAATGGTATCGGTACATCACTACCGGTAATGTGTCAGATCCAGGCACCGACCCTGGACACAGTAGAAGTGCCGGATGGGTGGGTTAGGGTTACGTGAGGCTGGGGCGCCAGTGGCAGACTGGGCATGCGCTGCAAGGATGAGGAAAAGCAGCGCATGCGCATTTACTCTGCAGGCATGGACGAAGCTCCTCCATGTCGCGTGCAGCTATGGACGAACTGGCTGCACGGCAGAGCGGGGCTCAGGGGGCGTGTCATCAGATAAGAATACAAACATTGCTATTTTTCACTTTTCTTTTTTGCTATTTTTTTAAGAGGAACAACACAAATGTTATATATTTTTCTTCATGTTTTGATTTGGAAAAGAATGTGTAGTGTTCCCAATGCATTTGTGTGTATGGAAGTAAAAGCTATAAGAAGGATTTTGAGGTTTGTTCATTTTTTTAAACACACTGCTGCTATTATTTGCTACATATATACATAGTGCTTTGATGTCATAAGTTCACAACAATACTTAGTGCACCAATCACTAATATGTAGTCAGACCTGTTAAAATGTGAAGTTGCACATATTCCGCCAAAATATTCGCATCATTAGTGCCGATTTGCGCAATCGCAAATATATTGGAGCACTCTATCTGCATATAAAGCTATTGTAATGTTCTGCCGTGCCAACCATTTTCTCCAGTCTCAGAAAACTTCTAGCAGCTTTAAAAATGGAGTTATTGTGACCCACGCCTGTATTGCGTGCGCATTACGCGCATATTACATTGTCGATTTTTGCAATCAAGACCATATGATAACTTGCGAATATACGACGAATATTCTACCAAATATTCACGAAATATCGCAAATTCGCATATTGCCCCTGCCGCTCATTACTACTCATAAATGTACTATGCATAAAAATCTAAGAACATTGGAGCAAATTATTAATTTTGTCTAAAGGTCCATTTACACGAGATGACATGGCAGCAGATTGTCGGGAAGGAAGTGTTCTTTCACAACAATGTGCTTCTCGCTGGTGGAGGAGACCACTGTACAGTGGTCCCGAAAAGTTACAATATTAATTGGTTCCAGGACGACCATTGTATGTTGAAACCATGTTGAGTAATCGTTTCCAAAGGGCCAAAATTTTATCCAAGTTAAGAGAAAATAAAGATAAAAAAAAAATAAGCAGATAACTAAGACAGATAAAACAAGTCCTTACATATAATTGTGATCGGATCGGCTAGCAGATGATGAGCCCTAACCTTAGCAGTGGGGGTGTGGCGGAACTGCTTGTGTAAGGAAAGCCTAAAGGGGGCCACCTTGAAAGGAGGATGTGTGAGTTGAGGGCTATGGGTGGGAGGGTCAGCTGTAGCTGAAGACCGCGTCACTCGGGAGCTCGCTGCTCCTACCTTTTGTAGTCCTGCTGGCGCCTCCCCTCACACAAATGCGGCGTCTGCCGCGCCTATACCAGTCAGGGATAGCTGCTAACTAGAGAAGAGTCCTTGATTGGTTGGATCTGAGTCTGAGGCCTTATATGTTGAATCTGGTTTGATCTTACAATGGGTCAGAAAAGACCAGTGTATGTTCAAAATATTGTATCCTGAGGCCCTTGTATCTTGAGGGATCATTGTATTTACATGCAGCGATCTCCTCCAGAGTATAGGGAGGAGTGATCGCTAATGCCAACGCTCTTCCCCATACAGACTAGTTGTTTGCTAGTAGTAGATTGTGCTGTGTAAACGACTATTTTTGTGTGTGCAAATACTGATTATCTGATTATCCAATGAATCATTCATTGTGTAATCGGCTGTTTATTTACACTGCCAGATAGTTGCTAATGAATGTTACTATAAACACTCGTTAGTGATTATTTTTAGGATTCCTAGGCCATGTACTGGGCCATTTAGATTTAAAAAGTATGAACTTACACCAGTAGACATAGTGAACATGCCAGATTTATTCTGGTGAACCTGCAAACCACATGTACCGTATTTTGATGAATATTTCCCTCCAATCGCACTATGGGTTGTTTTACCCTATATGATTAGCATTGTATATTGTCATTAAATCTGTTATTTTTTTTTTTTTTTTTAGTGGATGAATTATAGCACCCGTAGGAAATCGATCATCTATGAGAAAGAGCAAAACCTGTATCACCAACCTGATCAATGTACATCCTTCATGAATTCATCATCTTCACTGAAACCTTCAAATAATCAGGGGGCATTTGGTCATGGTGTAGACCTAGGCTCAAATATCTATGATGTTGTGCAGGAACCTGCTCCTATTAGTTCAACATATGTTACACTAGATCCTCCAAAAAATGTATAGTCTTCCTCCGTACAAATCTACTCATCAGTACAGATGCCATTGCATAATAAATCTACTATAACCAGTGTCGTATTATCATATCTTAGGTCAAGGTTTCTCAACTCTGGTCCTCCGGACTCACCTACCGGTTAGTATTTGAGAATATCCCACAGAATGAATACCTGTGGTAAGTCCTGATGCATGGACACTAATTATATCACCTGCTCAATACTAAGGAAATCCTGAAAACATGACTGATGAGGAGCCGGTAAAGTTTGAGGAAGCGGAGTAGGAGGAGGAAGCAACAGGAAGAAAAGAGAAGTGCCCTGCAATCCTCGGTGGTGGAAGGACATGCGCCAAACCGTTATCCGCCTCAGGCCCAGCCGCAAATGCATTTACCCAGTGTGCTGTTATGGAGATATAACATCCCTGACCGTGCTTACTGGTCCACGTATCCGTAGTTAGGTGGACCTTGCCACAGATGGCGTTGCGCAGTGCACACCTGATTTTGTCCCCTACTTGGTTATGCAGGGAAGGGATGGCACGCCTTGAAAAGTAGTGGCGGCTTAGCACGACGTACTGTAGGACAGGCACCGCCATAAGGCTTTTAAAACTCTCCGTCTCCACCAGACAGAATCACAGCATTTCAAAGGCCGGTACTTTTGAAATGCTGGCATTCAGGGCCAGGGATTGCGGATGGGTAGGGGGGTGCTTCCTCTTCCGCTCCAGTGTTTGGGAGATGGAGAGCTGAACGCTTCCGTGGGACATTGTTGAGATGCTTGGTGACCCAGGTGGTGGTGTTGCTGGCAGATCCTCTGTTTGCGGGGTGGCAGGTGCCACTGTCACTTCAGAGGTGGATGAAGAGGCCGAGACTGCAGCAGAAGAGGAAGCAGGAGGAGCCTTTCTTGGTTTTTAAGGTGTCTACTCCACTGCAGCTTGTCGGTGGGTAATAATTCAATTAAGAATTATTAATTATGGTCATAAAAATAATTAACCATAAAAAAATAAAATTTATAAAATTTGTCATAAATTCTTAAAATCATGACCTGGTGAATTGTAGACAACCTAATTAATACAATTCACATCTGAGTCCGACTATTTCCTCAGATAAATAAGTTCTTTTTGACGTGAGATGACGTTAATGATAAAATGTAGTTCTGCATTATACAATAATACACAGGTATTATAAAAATATGCAGATTTATTGGTTACAAGGTTATAAACAAAAAGATACATGCAAATGAATATATATAGCGTTAATATAAAGCATTACAAGCTTAACAATACATGTGAGTGGAAATAACTTGTCACATTATAATCAAGCTATTATTAGGTTAGGATATCAAAATATGAACATAAGTTATATATATTACTTCTGTTCAGAGAAAACCTCATGATATCAAGATCGGCATGTCTAATCCTAGACATCAATATAGAATGCTAAATACATTCTGCCCCCCCCTAACCAACTACACATCACATGACTTCAAGATGGGCAAATCCATTCAAGGATATAACTTAGAAGAGACAACTGTATCCTTCAGCCCCATCCTGGACTATTTTCACATATATAACTATGGTAAGACTATTAAGACAAATAACAGGGATCTAGGATCTTAAATGGAAAGGATTTGAAACAAGTCCTTCCTGTGGGAATCCATCACTTAGCTTGGCGAAGAATGTTATATATATATATATATATATATATATATATATATATATATATAAAATCATTTAATGCTTTGCTAGATTATGAGTCTTGATTCTTCTGCAGGTAGAATGAAGCCTCACAATATCCTAAGACTACATATCAATATGGAGATGATCAATTAATTTAATTATTTATTTATTCGCCAATCTAGATGGTATAATTTCACCCACACTATCAAATTAGTCTTAATAAAATGAAATATCATTTCCTGTGTCTCTTACCAAGTCCTAGTAGGAATCTCACTTCTGCTCCTAGGAAAGCTGGGTGGTCCATCATAGCGCATCTCACCATGGCTTTCATCTTGATAAACCCCTCTAGAGAGCTCAACTTCTCTTCTTCTCTCTCTCTCTCTCTCTCTTTTTCTCCCTTTCTTTTCTTCTTCCTTCTGCCTCCTGTGTATGGTTTATGATCACAAACGTATCAGTTAGACACACCTTCCTAGTTTGGAACTTTCCAGTCATTGTCGGATGGGCGTGACCATTGATAAAATGTGACATCATAACCTTACCCAGAATGCATTTTTGCTACTGTTGTAATGTCACCTACTCATACCTAGGGGGCACTGCTGTATAAGCTATTTGCATCATAGCATAAAGGGTTAACTTATGTAAGTCTGAATATACATTTTGACCTTAGAAGCTTTAATTCAAAGCTATAGGGATTAATTCTGACACTTGTAGCAATTAGAGACAGACCTCTAGGCGTCTCTCTGAACGTTTCTCACACTTAATTTATGGATCGTAAATGGCCTTGTTTTCTCAGAGATATCAGTACCTCCTCTGTCATACCAAAGATGTGATTAATTGTTACAAAACACACATCTTCACAGACACTCTTCTAATGAGAAATATATACAATATACTGGATACATGTTGTCTTCGTAACATATATCAATATAATATAAACAAATATATATATCCTATTGATTGTCTTATGCTAAGGACTAAGGCTCATTAAATGAATACATGAAATTTAGTTGGCAGCCTTTGTAGCAGATGTCATTGTGAGATACACCCTTAATACATTTGCGTTACATTCAGAGATTTTAAATACCGTCATTTGGTGCACCATATTGAATTCAGTCCTACAGTGGTTCAGACCGTGTGAGATACACCCTCTACATACAGAGGTTTGAATCAGGGATTTGAAATACAGCCATTTGAAATACAGCCATTTGAAATACAGCCATTTGGAATACAGCCATTTTGTGCAAAGATATATTTACTTCAGGCCTATTTGGTTCAGACCATGTGAGATACTCCCTCTACAAACAGGGGTTTGAATCAGGCATTTGAAATACAGCGATTTAAAATACAGCCATTTTGGGCAAAGAAATATTTACTTAAGGCCTACAGTGGTTCAGACTGTGTGAGATACCCTCTCTACATACAGGGTTTTGAATCAGGCATTTGAAATATAGCCATTTAAAAAACAGCCATTTTGTGCAAAGATATATTTACTTCAGGCTTACAGTGGTTCAGAACGTGTGAGATACCCCCCTACATACAGGGGTTTGAATCAGGCATTTGAAATACAGCCATTTTGGGCAAATATATATTTACTTCAGGCCTACACTGTTTCAGACCGTGTGAGATACCCCCCTACATACAGGTTTTCGAATCAGGCATTAGAAATACAGCCATTTAAAATACAGCCATTTTGGGCAAAGATATATTTACTTCAGGCCTACACTGGTTCAGACCGTGTGAGATACCCCCCTACATACAGTGGTTTGAATCAGGCATTTGAAATACAGCCATTTGAAATACAGCCATTTTGTGCAAAGATATATTTACTTCAGGCCTACACTGGTTCAGACCGTGTGAGATACCCCCCTACATACAGGGGTTTGAATCAGGCATTAGAAATACAGCCATTTTGGGCAAAGATATATTTACTTCAGGCCTACAGTGGTTCAGACCGTGTGAGATACTCCCTCTACATACAGGGGTTTGATTCAGGCATTTGAAATACAGCCATTTTGGGCTAAGATATATTTACTTCAGGCCTACAGTGGGTCAGGCCCTGTGAGATACTCCCTTTACATTCTGTCGTTCTATTCTACTATTAAACACCCATTTAGGGCAAGATCCTAAATTCGAAGAATATGAGGAGAGCGTCAAATAAGGGACGTGGCCCAGGTTGTGGTGCTGCTGGTGGAGCTCCTGATGCAGGGAGAGGACGTGGTCGATCTGTGCCAGCTACACACACAAGTGAAACCCCTTCCTTAGGTGCGAGTAGGCGACAAAACCTGCAACGGTATTAGGTCGGGCCAAATGCTGCTCTACGAATGGTGAAGCCTGAACAAGTACAGGCGATAGTAGATTGGGTTGCTGACAGTGGATCCAGTTCCTTCACATTATCTCCCACCCAGTCTCCTGCTGAAAGACCACAGTTGGCACCTGCAGCCGATGTCCATCAGTCTTTCACTTCACCCCTTTGCAAATCAGCCAAGCAGTCTGAGCCCCAAGTCATGCAGCAGTCTCTTCTGTTTTTTGATGACTCTGTTAACAGGTTTTCCAAGGGCCATCCACCTAGCCCTGCCCCAGAAGTGGAAGAGATTGAATGCACCGATGCCCAACCACTTATCTTTCAAGATGAGTACATGGGAGGACCATCGCAGCACGTCTTGGATGATGACGAAACACAGGTGCCAACTGCTGAAGCTTTGGAAAGTGTGCAGACCGACAAGGAAGGCAGGGGTAAAGACTGGGTGGAAGATGATGTGGAGGACAATGAGGTCCTCGACCCCACATGGAATCAAGGTCATGTGAGTGACCTATGTAGTTCGGAGGAAGAGGCAGTGGTCGCACAGAGCCACCAGCACAGCAGAAGAGGGAGCAGGGTGCAAAAGTAGAATGGCCGTCCTCTAGACAGTATGCCTCCTATTGCCCACTGCAGCAAGGGACCGAGCACATCAAAGCCATCTCCAAGGAGTTACCTGGCGTGGCAGTTCTTCAAACAATGTGCTGACGACAAGACACGAGTGGTTTGCACGCTGTGCAATTTAGAGCCTGAAGCGAGGCATAAACTTTCTCAAACTGAGCACAACCTGCATGACCAGGCATGTAAGTGCAAAGCACGTGCTGCAGTGGAGTAGACACCTCAAAATCCAAGAAAGGTCTCTGGCTCCTCCTGCTTCTTCTTCTGCTGCAGCTGCGGCCTCTTCATCCACCTCTGGAGTGGCAGTGCCACCTGGCACCCCACAAACAGAGGATCTGCCAGCAACACCAACACCTGGGTCACCAAGCATCTCCACAATGTCCCACAGAAGCGTTCAGCTCTCCATATCCCAAACGCTGGAGAGGAAGAGGAAGTACCCCCCTACCCACCCGCGATCCCTAGCCCTGAATGCAAGCATTTCTAAATTACTTTCCTTTGAAATGCTGTCATTCCATCTGGTGGAGACGGATAGTTTTAAAGGCCTTATGGCGGTGGCTGTCCCACAGTACGTCGTGCCCAGCTGCCACTACTTTTCAAGGCGAGCCATCCCTTCCCTTCACAACCAAGTAGGGGACAAAATCAGGTGTGCACTGCGCAACGCCATCTGTGGCAAGGTGCACCTGACTACGGATACGTGGACCAGTAACCACGGTCAGGGCCGTTATATCTCCATAACAGCACACTGGGTAAATGCAGTGGCGGCTGGGCCTGAGGCGGATAGTAGTTTGGCGCATGTCCTTCCACCACCGAGGATTGCAGGGCGCTTCAGTTTGCCTCCTGTTGCTTCCTCCTCCTACTCTGCTTCCTCATCCTCTACCAGCTGCTCATCCGGTCAGCGTAACACCTTCACCACCAACTTCAGCACAGCCAGGGGTAAACGACAGCAGGCAGTTTTAAAATGTATCTGTTTGGGGGACAAACCCCACACCACGCAGGAGCTGTGGACGGGCCTTGAACAACAGACCGATGAGTGGTTTGTGCCAGTCAGCCTCAAGCCCTGCCTGGTGGTGTGCGATCATGGGTGAAATCTCGTAGCAGCTTTGGGACTAGCCGGTTTGACGCACATCCCTTGCCTGGCGCATGTGCTGAATTCGGTGGTGCAGAGATTCCTTAAAAATTACCCCGACATGTCAGAGCTGCTGCATAAAGTGCGGGCTGCTGCTCGCTTGTCAGCGCTGCAGCGTAACTTCGGCCTTCCCGCTCCCCGCCTCATATGCGCTGTGCCCACAAGGTGGAACTCCACCTTGCACATGCTGGCCAGATTGTGCGAGCAGCAGCAGGCGATAGTGGAGTTTCAGCTGCAGCACGCACGGGTGAGTTGCTCGGCGGAACAGCACCACTTCACCACCAATGACTAGGCCTCCATGCGAGACCTGTGTTCCTTGTTACACTGTTTCGAGTACTCCACCAACATGGCCAGTGCCGATAAAGCCGTTCTCAGCGTTACTATCCCACTTCTAAGCCTCCTTGAACAAACGCTCCTGGCGATGATGGAAGAGGATGTGGCACAGGAAGAGGAGGAGGAAGAGGGATCATTTCGTAGGGTTTCCGGCCAGTCATTCCCAAGTGGCTCTGAGGGTGGGTTCCTGCACCCACAAACCCAAGGTACACAATTGTCCTGCCAGGGCACAGTTCTGGAGGATGAGGAGGTGGAGGATGAGGAGGAGATGGAGGAGGAGGAACCATGTTCACAGCAGGGTGGCACCCAGACCATCTAATGGCCATCACTGGTGCGTGGATGGGGGGATACAGAGGACACAGACGATACACCTCCCACAGAGGACAGCTTTTCGTTGCCTCTGGGCAGCCTGGCACACATGAGTGATCGTAAGATGCACGAGTACAAGCGCACGCTGGTAGACGCGCTGTTGGTGGCATTCCCACCTGACAGCGGGGGCACAGTGGAAGCACAAGGCGAAGGCAGAGGACGAGGAAGAGTTCACCAACGCAGCTGGGGCACCACCAGCACCTCAGAAGGCAGGGTTAGCATGGCCGAAATGAGGAAAAGCTTTGTCAGCTCGCCACAACAACCAGCACCACCAGCTGATATGGAACGTCTTAGCAGGAGGCAGCATTTCAGCAACATGGTGGAGCAGTATGTGTGCACACGCCTACACGTACTGAATGACGGGTCTGCCCCCTTCCACTTCTGGGTCTCAAAATTGGGCAAATTTCCTGAGCTTGCCCTTTACACCTTGGAGGTGCTGGCCTGCCCTGCAGCCAGTGTATTATCTGAACGTGTGTTTAGCACGGCAGGGGGCGTCATCACAGACAAGCGCAGCCGCCTGTCCACAGCCAATGTGGACAAGCTCACGTTCATTAAAATGAACCAGGCATGGATCCCTCAGGACTTGTCCGTACCTTGTGCAGAATAGACATGTATACCGGCACTAAGCAGCCATTGTTATACTGCAGCGCAATTGCTCATGTTTGTATTTTGGATATTTCACACTCTTTTGGAGTGTAACCTTGTAAAAAAATATTAAAAATTAAAACCAAAAACGAGTGTTGGCTACCTCGTCCTCCTCCACCGCTGCTTCTACCTACACCGCTATGTCCACCGACTCTTCAAACTCCTACTCCATATGGACCTCTACCTCATAAATAAAGTTTATTTATTTTTTATTTGTACGTATTTTTTGTCATTTCACTAATTTGTCTGTTAAATTTTCGGGTGAAATTCACCAATTTTTTGCTGTGATATACCCCTGCTATACCTAGTAGACAGGTAAAAACATTTCACTAATTTGTCTGTTACATTCTTGGGTGACATTTGACCATTTTTGCCGTGATTAAACCCCTGCTCTGCATAGGTAATAGGGACATAAATTTAAAAAAATCGTCTGTTACATTGTCAGGTGACATTTTACCAATTCTTCTTTAATTGACTCCTTTACTTGTAAGCTTCTGCTTCAATAATTTATCCCACTTTTCCGCTCGATCAACATTTAATTTCATCCATTGACCTCCCTTGGATATGGTATCTCTTCCTCACGCTCCCTCTTCGGCGCGAAACCCTGATTCGCCGATAACCGTGATCAACATGGTAGGCTCAGAAAAGAACATCGAAAGTTGATAGAGAAGATATCCAAATGGATCTTGGACGTCACAGGGACGTGCAATTAGGCAGAAGTTATCTAGAGTCAACAAAGTGGCAGCAGGGCCTCTCCTGTCCAACGTTTCCAAATCCAAAATACCCCAGTGACATTCCCTATAATTTTTTTATTAATCATTCCAATAACAGAGCATTTTAAGAGTCCTGTATTATTATTTATTGTCACTACCTCCCCGAGTCGGGAGTGGGTAATTGCGGCGCGCCCCCTCCTTTCCTTCGATTATTCCGTTCTAATAGCTTCTCCCACATTTCCGCTCGATCACAATTAAATTTCATCCATTGATCTCCCTTGGATGTGATCTCTCTTTCTCATGCTCTCTCTCCGGGGTGGAACCCTGATTCGCCGCTAACCATGATCAACAGAAAAGAAAATCGAAAGTTGATAGAGCAGATATCCAATTGGATCGTGAACATCACGGTGACGTGCGACCTGGTGGGGCAGTATGTTTGCACACGCCTATATGAACTGACTGATGGGTCTGCCCCCTTCAACTTCTGGGTCTCCATATTGGGCACATGGCTTTATCTTGCCCTTTACGCCTTGGAGGTGCTGGCCTGCCCTGCAGCCAGTGTATTGTCTGAATGTGTGTTTAGCACAACTGGAAGGGGGTTATCGCAGGTTATATTTCCCAACGTTTTGGGGTGTACCAGAATTTAATTTTTTTTTAATTTATTTAAAACCAAAAACCAGTGTAGGCTACCTCCTCCTCCACCGCTGCTTCCACCTACACCACCACATCCACTGCCTCCTCAACCTCTTACTCCAGGCATGCTCAACCTGCGGCCCTCCAGCTGCTGTTAAACTACAACTCCCACAATGCCCTGCTGTAGGCTGTTCGGGCATGCTGGGAGTTGTAGTTTTGCAACAGCTGGAGGGCCGCAAGTTGAGCATGCCTGTGGACCTACTCCATATGGACCTCGTCCTCCTAGATCAAGATTATAATTTTTTATTTTTACATATTTTATGTTATTTAAAGTCATTTCCCTATCCACATTTGTTTGCAGAGCACTTGCCATGCTCTTAACCACATTTTGCTGCCATTTGGGGTTCAATGGGGTTCGGGGTCAAGTTCGGGTCCCGAACTCTAACTTTTTTGTGAAGTTCGGCCGAACCCGTCGAACCCGAACATCCAGGTGTCCGCTCAACTCTATTAATAAAGTATATCACAAAAACTGTTATTAGGGCATTAAGGAAATGTTAAAAATTTATTAAAAAGTTTAGTTACTCTTTAAGTGAAATGCTGTGATTTGTCATATATGTAAAGCAAACCGCATTGCATAGAACAGTTAACACCTTGATTTAGTATGCTAAGAGATAGACCTGGGTCCACCCCTGGTGAGACTAGCTGAGAAAGAGAGAGGATCTACATGTGCTTACTCCTCATAGCTAGGCCTAAGCTCAGAGAAGCTTAATTTCTGAGACTACTGCTGCCAAGAAAGAAAATGCTACACGAAACTGATACAGAGAAGAAGAAGACAGAAGGTCCAGTATTTACAAGGCTGTGTATTGGGGTCAGTCAGCAAGGTATTGTACTCGTTTATGGCAAGAGAAAGAGACTTTACTGCAGTGAGAAGGAACATTGCTAATGCACATTTGCACATTTTTTGCAGTACTTTAGAATATGGTGCTTGCAAAATTGTTTTTGTTGTTGTAACTGGCAGTGGATGTGGACCCACTGTGCCAACCAACCTGTGACGAATACCGTACCCCGACTGACGTCAGAAGTCAACTACGTAGAGCCAGGGGAGATACGATATGCAGTGATGGCCAGTTCTCAGTGTTGACTAGCGAACACATGAGGGCTGCCATCTTGACTCACCCGTCCGGCGATGCACAGGTAAGGTCTTACCTGTGCCTGTGCCAGGAGCCGGTCTGAAACAAATGCGGTCACCGGGAGCAGGCAGTTCCGAGAACAGCCCTATGAAGGCCCCCGGCGGCTGTTCTCAAGATGGCAGCCCGCATGTGTTCGCTGGCGAACACTGCGAACTGACCATCACTGACGGTATGATCACTGGTGACCAAGGAGGAGCAGGTAAGGTCAGTCTTGGTACAGTTTTCACAGACTCCTCCTGTCTACACGGGCACAGAGAGGCAACAAGCTGAGAGAGCATTTTCACTGTCCCAGTAAAACAGCGCGTTCTCAGCCCAGGAAGACTGCCACCAGTTTCTTGTTTGATATAAGTCCGGTCTGCTAACGGGATTATATAGGGTAAGAAACCAACCCGCGGTAGCGTATAACTAGGCCGAAACACAGACGTGAGGATTCTTGATCGAGATACAGCACAAGATTAAATTATATATTTAATTACCTTAAGGGCGCACTAGACGTAACACAATATACACACATAGAATATATACAGTGGTCTGAGGTTACAAATACAGATGGCATGGTACAAACATGGTTAAGCAGAACAAAAGTCAGTTTACCAGGTATGGGAGTCCTTTGGATTGTGATGAGTTCTTAGCTGTGGTCACATGGGAAGCAGTGATGTCTGCTGGTTGCGGGTCCCTCTAAACACATGGCATGATGTGACCTCCCTTCAGAGAAAGACACGCCTGCTTGCTGGCACAAGCCTTTTCACTGTAGCCGGCCCCTCCCCTCCCGGCCTCTGTGAGGGGTCCACCCCCCCTCTGCTGGGCTGGCAGCACATGAGCCACAAAACCGATTAGGACTCTTGGCTCCAGACCAGAATGTCGCAGGGAGGTGGTTCTGGGACCAATGAATCTGCCTGGGTTCCGGCTACCAGTAGAGTCCAAGCATGGTACCGTTATTTGGTTTCTGTGGGGAGATATGTATATCTCCCCTCCCTGGCATCCCACCACTAAGCTATGACCACGGACCTGTTCATCGTAGCCCCAGGGACACAAATATGTATCTGGTTTATGCCTGTGATGAAGGGGCGATTCATAATTCCTTATGAACCGCCGATTCCATGATGTATGATAATGTTCATTGTACTGGGGTATGGCCTAGACCCCCTGCAGAGAGTTTTTCCTGTTCATTATCTGGGTTCCTGGCTGGCTGAATGGAGGTGAAAAATGAAAACAAAGGTGGACTGCTAGAGGCTCTTTGCCATCTGGCTGGCTTTGAAGCAGCCCCCCCCCCCCTTCCCTGTGGAGCTCACTACCTCTGCTACTTTTCAGAAGATGGTTGGTGTGGAAACATGGCTGACAGTAAATAATAATCCATATTCCTCACACAACCAGTTTGGCTTTAGGCTAATCCTAAGGGCATTGTCCTGGCAGTTCCCTGTTATTCACCCTTTAACCCCTGTACAGCGACCTGGACTTTGCCGCAAGAAACCAACCAGGCCGATAGTCCTGGTGTAGTTGGATGCAGACTTATGGGGGTCAGATACACTGTTGGGAAGTACCAAGGACCCAAGCATAAAAAAGCATAGTCTAAACACAGTCCAATAGTCGGGACAGGCTGAGTACTTCCGTATTCCAAATAGCGATTCCAAGGTGAGGGCAGGCTGATTACCAGCATAATCCAGGTCACAGTTTCAAGGTCAGGGCAGACAGCAAGGAGCAGAATCGGTAGACAGACAAGGTTCAGTACATGGATAACAAGATGAGATCACCTTCACTGGTTACTAGCAAGTACATAACCTCTAAGCTCAGGCAAGGAGGTGGGTCCACAGCCCAGCTAAGTAGGAAGGTCAATCAGCACCTTAATCAATAGCTGGGCTAAGAGCACAAGGAAAGAATTAACAGTTGCAGTGCTTAAGGACAGTTCACTGAGTACTAGTCCTAGTTTACACAGGGAGAGTAGAGCAACGTCTGCGCCAGCTCAGGATAGCAAGACAGCGGCGAGCACAAACTGCAGGCGTGACAGTTGTTTAATATTCTGATATATTGCAACCCACATAGTATTCTCTGGATAAGTCAGGGTTAGCAATCCTGACTCCACACCTGTAGGAGGCTAACCTACCTACAAGGTGGAGCTGGATCTTCTTCCACCCCTAGTTTTAGTTGGTGAGTTTAGTGTTACCTGAGGAAGAGAGAAGATCTACATGTGCTCACTCCTCAGAAGACTATGCTTCAGACCAAAGATTCACTCTCTGAGATATGTACAGCGAGACTTATCTATTTTCTACAACTGGCCTGGTTACGGACTTCAGCACCATTTGCCATGCCTAATGTTCTGCAGAGAGACTTTAGAAAGAGAGAGAAGCAGTACAATGGAACCTCTAATGCAGTACCCCCATTATTGCAGTGATCGCACTGTGATCTGCTTGGAACTGTGTCTTGATACTGTTGGATGTACTGGTATTCCTATCCTTTCATAAAGAGATATTTATTTATTTTATATAACGGCCTGGTCACTAATTTCAAAATAAAATGGCCATGTCACGCCTGTGTGTGGGAGGCAGACACCACAGCGGACAAAGAGAAGAGGGAACAAGGAACAAGACCTGAAAGCTAGGGAAGAAAGAAGGACACCTTCTAATCAAATCCCTAGTCACAGTCCTGACTGGCTACCAGTATGAACAGACCCCAAAGGTAGGTAAGTTCATACGCAGGAGTACCTAGAGTCCTAAATCACCCTTTAAGACCCTGGTGATAGTGACAGGACTGAGACTACCTGTTCCGCCAGAAAGGAAGGACGAACAGGAGTCTCCCTCAGGCCTACAACAAAGGGCAGTGTAAAAACAACACACAGATAAACCAAAACAAAATTCAAAAGGGAAATGAAACACTTTCCAGTAGTTATGGCAGCAACAAGAACTCAGCAGAGAACCAAACACCAGCAGACCACAGATACCACTGTAGCTATAAACCACACAGCATTGTGGGAGAAGCAACTATAAATAAGTAAAGTTAAATAACCCCAATAGCAACACCTGGAGGTTAGAGGTGTGGCCAGTATCAGAAACAACACAGATGCCTATTGATCCACAAGGAAACCTGTCAGATCATAGCATGTGTTGCCAGTCTCACAGATCTTCTGTCACCCACTGTTGCAGAGACGTCCATATGTCTCGGTACATCCGTGACAGGCCACTGCACCTTCACCTCCTGCCTGGCACCAGTATTTAACAACAAGGGCACAGTAATCACCACCAGATAGGCGCCCCGAGGGAAGAAAAGGTGCGCCCCCTATGACTGCACGGTCCTTGGAAGTATCAGTATGAGGTCTGCCATTGGGACCTGTGTGTACAAATATCATTGTCAGAGCTACTACCACTCCTATTCTCCGCTCGCTCCTCCTGTGCTTGCTGAACAAGTAGGGCTTTTCTCTCCGCTGTTTTTGACAGAATTTGCAATGGAGGCCCTAAATGGAGCCTCTGATGGAGATGTGAACAAGACCTACTGAGCAGTCCATCAGCCAGCTAGTCAATATAAAGCTAACCTGTAATAAAGGTGCGGGTGCGAGTGTAAGTGCGACTTTGTGTCCTGTTGGGTTTGCTTGGCTTTTTCCAGGCATCCACATGAATGCACTTTATAGTTTATATCAAACAATGAGAGGACAGACCTCCCAAGTGTCCCTCTTTTGGAAGGACAGTCCCTCTTTTTGACCTAAGTGCCTCTGTCCCTCTTTGCTCCTTAAATATCCCTCTTTTTGATCTGAAGTACAGATTTGCATTATTACATTTACAATATTGATCCAGAAAATGCTTGTCTCGTTCCTCTCTGTATATTGGAGCCCTCCTTTAATTATTTCATTCATAGATGCAATTTGGATTTTAGAAATTTATATTTTCAGATAATTGTTGCAATATTGTGCAAAAGAAAACTATTGAAGTGTATAAATATGCTGGGAAAAAATTTATCTTTCACACAGTGAACCAATATTTTCCCTCTTTGACCTTTCAAAATGTTGGGATGTATGAGAGAGCCCCTTTAAATATGGGAACGTCTATTTACATTGCTATGCATCAGAACTTCATAAAATATGTATTAGGTTAGGAATTTCCAGCAACTGCATAACTAGGAATCAGCAAAATGTTATCGGCAGACATGAGACAACCCAACCACACTGTAAAAAATGACTCAGAAAAAAGCTGTAAAAAACAGAAGTGACTTGGAAACAGCATATTTGTAATAGCTGTCTATTTCAATGAACACCAGCATGAGTATAATATCATAGTTACTACGAACATTAACAAGTACAATGACCAAATGTCATCAGAAAGCAGATGCTAGTGCAGTATTATATTTGTCCTTGTCTGTACAGCGTCGATGTAGAACGGATATCTAGCCCTGAAACATCAACCACTAAGAGGTAAGGACACAAAAAGAAACTCACAAATATTATATATTATATAATATTATATTTGTATCACTCGCTCTGTTTACCTTTTCTAGTAATTATGTAAGTTGCTTTATACTGATTTTTCCGTTTTATATTTCTTGAGAAACAATGGGGCGGATGAACTAATCCTAACACTTAGGGGGTAATGTATGAAAGTTTAATGTTTTTAGTTATTTTGTGTATGAAGCGATTCCAATGTTTTTATTTTTTTATTTGGTTTGCACCAATTCCGGCATTTTGTATGTACTGAGGGCCGGACAGATGTTTTGTGGCCCGGGTTACAATTTTAGGCTACATTCAAATGACCGCGCCGTGTTTTGCGGTCTGCAAATTGTGGATCCGCAAAACACGGATGCCGGCGTGTGCATTCTGCAATTTGTGGAACGGAACAGCCTGCCCTTTATAGAAATGCCTATTCTTGTCTGCAAAACGGACAAGAGGACATGTTCTATTTTTTTTGCAGGGCCATGGAACATCTTTTGCGGCCCCATTGAAGTAAATGGATCCACATCCGAGACGCAGATGCTGCTCGGATTCGGACACAAACAAAGGTAGTGTCAATGAGGTCTTAGACAGATTTTTTACATGTGGCAAGCTCCCTCCAGTCCTCTTGTGGAGTAGAAACTGACAGAACAATTATAAAAATTATCAAACGTGCAAAAATATGTGAATGGAATAGCACCCACAACTAGACAAGGGATATGATGGCGTTTGAAGGACTGAAGGTTTTCAGACATATGTCTTACTTTACACATGCATTTAAGGGTGGGTTCACACTAGCGTTAGGGATTCCGTTATGGCTTTCTGTTATAACATGGTTATAACGGAAGGTAACCGAATCCATAAGACGGAAGGATGGATCCGTTCCTCTGCCCATAGACTTGTATTATGACGGAATGCAAAACGGAAGCCTTTAAAAGGCATTCTGTTTGCTATCCGTCCTAATAGAAGTCTATGGGAATCAAAACGGATCCATCTGGGTCCCATTATGCAAGACGGAAAACAAAGTCCTGTTGACAGAACTTTGTTTTCCGTCTTGCATAACGGGACCCAGACGGATCGGTTATGCTTTCCCATCGACTTCTATTAGGACGGAAAGCAAACTGAATGCCTTTTAAAGGCTTCCGTTTTGCATTCTGTCTGGGCATTCCGTTATTTTCCGTTATAACCATGTTATAACAGAAAGCCATAACGAAATCCCTAACGCTAGTGTGAACTCCCCCTAACCTGCACATTTGCAAACATCTTGTCAACATATCTTCATGCCTTTCTGCTGAAGCGAATTTTATTTTATTTTTTTTTATTTTATTTTTTTACACCCTGCTTTCCAGCAGCCATAACTTTTTTATTTTTTCATAGCCATATAAGGTCTTGTAAAGTTGTGCTTTCTAATGACATCATTTAATATTCCAAACAATATAGTGCAAAGCTGGAAATAAATTCTAGATTTAAGTGAAATTGGAAAAAAAAAATTGTTTTAAGTGATCCACTTTTACAGTTTTCGCTGGATAGTGAAAATGATATTGCAGAGATATCAGATTTATCTTTATATTTTTTTCTTATGTTTTAATACTATAAAAAGAAATAAAATACCTTGGAAATATTTTATTATATTTTTTTCTACGTAGTGTGGCGGTATGTAGGATACGTGGGCAGTAGGTGAGGCATGGCTAGGGTGCTAATATTGGCGCGATGACCCTGTGTTAACACATGGAGCATCATCATAAAGTAGAGTGGGAAAACTGTGCCACTCATTTAGTGTTGCAACCCGATGCAGCAACCTCCCGCTGACCCGCACCCCCTCTCCAGCAGTCAGAGCTCCCCAATGTCAGCAGAAGGAAGCTGTGGTTCCTTCCCATCGACTTCAACATTGTCCATTGCTCCTGATGTTCCTACTACTCCTTGTCACTTGTTTCGACAGTAATTGATCATCGAGGCAATTGGTAACATTATGTGTGCACTCATCCAGTGGCACAGAAGTTGAACGTGCACCTGGTCAAGTTGCTGGTAGTACATTATAAAATATACAGAGAAAAAACTCGGGTTATATCTCTTATTGTGATCACTGCTAGTTCTTCGTGAACCGGGTTCAATTCACACTAAGCAAGTAAAATAAAGTTAAGGGACTGCGCTGCTTTCCCGGAATCCACAAACAAAATTTTAAGGGGTTGTCTCATGACAAACAATGGGTTCATATCGCTAGGATATGCCCCCATTGTCTTATAGGTGTGGGTCCCACTGCTGGGACCCACACCTATATCGAGAACGGAGCCCCGAAAGTGAAGGAGGGCGCACTGCGCATGCACAGCCACCCTCCATTCATTTTCTATGGGGCCGGCAAAAATAGCCGAGCACTGGCTCGACTAATTCCGTTGAGCCCATAGAAGAGAATGGGAGAGGTGGCCGGTCATGCGTGGTGCTCTCCCATTCACTTCTATGGGGAGCCAGCTTGGTGGTGGCCGGACCAGAGTCCTCCAGCCACCAGTTCTCGATATAGGTGCGGGTCCCAGTGGTGGGACTCGCATCTATAAGACAATGGGGGCATATCCTAGCGATATTCCTCGATTGTCTATGATAAGACAACCCCTTTAAGTCAGATGCCAGATCCTTTCTTCAATTCTCCTTCCTTATGTCGCCAAACACTGCTACTATGTCCTAGTGTGGTGCCGCTCCACAATTTTTTAAACATCCGATCAACCTGTAATATCAGGAATCAAGGAGCAAGATAGTGAATCACCACAGGCACTTTGGGCTAAAAGAGATTTAAGGCTACCGCAAGAGTGAAAGTAGCTTAAGACTAAAATGAGTTATATCACTAAAGGAATAAATATAAGTTGTGCGTCAAACAATATTTACTTCAGACATGTATTAAAAATACATTAAAAAAGTGTAATTTTTCGAGAAAGGTTTCCACTGCTAGTGGTATGACAATGCAATTTTTTTAATGAATCAATCAGGCCGGCTCACAGTATTTTTGCATACATATAATTTATTTTTCAACAGTTTGCTGGTTGAGCTTCTCTAAATATCCAATTTTTTAAAGCTTTTTGAAAAGACACATTTTATAACTACAGTATAGCTAAAATGTAACTCCACTACAGTTAAAGTAATCAATTCAATAGAATCAAAATTTTGCACCAATTTTTCTAAAAAATCAGATTTTTTGCAGAGAAGAAAGAGAAATAAAGAAGAGATAAGAGAGGGCGAAAGAGAAAGAACCAGAATGCCATGCACATCTTTTCAAGGGGATTGAAGGACTTTAAATCAGCTGCTGTAAGATTGATTTGAGTCTGAATGGAATCACACACCTGAATCGGATGATTCGGATCCGAAGCATATTTCCAGAAATTCGCTCCACAATAAACTCCATCCATAATCCTGCCCATGTGACTAGCATCCACTACAAAGTGACGCCTATTGAGCAAACAGTTATTTTTTTGTGTGCAAACACACAGGAATAGGTCCTTATTTCCAATGAAAATGCAGCAAAAAAAAGGCAATTTATACACATTGGCTATTGCAATAATGAAAATAACATACACATAGTAGTGCACCGCTAGCCTATATATATATATATATATAATATATATATAGAAACCAAAAAAAGAGTCACAGCAGCACAAGACCAGAATCACGGGTGCAAGTCCTCTCAGCCGCAGGCTCAAACGGCTATACTGTAGATGAGTATAGTATCCAAAGAATGAGGCAGCACTCCAGATAAAATGAAAAAAAGTGGATCCTTTATTCCCCTCTGTGCAACGTTTCAACCGTCTCAATGCGGTCTTTCTCAAGCATATCAAAATGGTGTCATACACGGGTATATATACCCACAATCCATAGCAAACAATAAAAGTGACAATTATATGATATTAAGTGTAATTATGTGACAAAAGCAATATAAAGTATATCAAAACTGACGTGATTTGTATGACCTGATGATTTACATAACCTAATATTCTACACAGTGCAATACAGTGTACATGTATATATTGATCATAGTAATAACATGACTGTGAGTTAATTGACCATAATCAAGTTTATCAACACCTGGGTGCATAAACAGAGTGAATAATACAGTGAAATTAAAACCACTCACACTGCGGCGCATGGACAGGAGCGCCAAAGTCCGCGTCCTCACCGCTGAACCACGCATGCCCAGAGTCCTCATCACGTCACCAGGGCAACACCCTCAAGGAGGAGCCCAGCGCCGTCACAGTGGAGACGTGTAAACTGTGGCTGCTCATTATTTTCTTGTGTTCCTCTCCGCTCTATGCCCTGGTGTATGTGAATTCTTCATTGGTGTCATCAATTAAGTAATTCATTTGTTTCAGATAGATGTTTAGTTTCTACTGCCTTATTGCTTATACAATCTTTTTTCTTTCTCTAGATTATTGGTGCTCCACTGACGGTGCTCATGGACGGTGTGTCTTCTGCTCTGCGTCTCTGTGTTGGGACTGTGCTGATGGGGGAGAACCTTGGGGCGCATGTACATTGTTTATGCTACATAATATGTGGGTCAACCATGGCTATATTGTTTGTTTGGAGTGGTGTTTTTTTCTGTTTGAATAACAGACTTAGTGGTCGGTTGTTGGGTTTGGGTCCTGTGGCATGGACGTGTCTCTGACCTCAAACCCTCAATGGACCTGGGGTCTCTGCCGTGAGAGCCGCGTGACCCTTGGGTCCCCGTCCTGTTGTCTTATATTATCAGTATGGCACAAATCATGAAGGTTTCTTCTAGTGCGGATATACTCTAATAAACCACTGTCACTCCTATCTTTACATTTTGAATTTCATATATACAGTAGTGACCCTTAGGGGAACTTATTGGTTTCCCTCTATCTATTCATTTACTTCTATGTTGCTGTGCCCTTTGTGTTTCTCTCCCGGTGTCAGTATTTCTCTCCCCTCCCCCTGCTGATCCTTGTTGCCGATTGTTCGAATCTGTCCTTGGTTGGGCTGGCGTGGTGTTGGGCTGGCGTTTGCCGTGACAGCAATGTGTATATTGTTGCCTGGCGACGCGATTCCTGCTTCGTGGGCGGGGTCCCGCCTGACATATCCTCTCGAGGGGTCACGTGACGATCGCACTGGTCAGGTGTTTACACGTCTCCACTGTTAAGGCGCTGGGCTCCTCCTTGAGGGTGTTGCCCCGGTGACGTGATGAGGACTCTAGGCATGCGTGGTTCAGCGGTGAGGACGCGGACTTTGGCGCTCCTGTCCATGCGCCGCAGTGTGAGTGGTTTTAATTTCACTGTATTATTCACTCTGTTTATGCACCCAGGTGTTGATAAACTTGATTATGGTCAATTAACTCACAGTCATGTTATTACTATGATCAATATATACATGTACACTGTATTGCACTGTGTAGAATATTAGGTTATGTAAATCATCAGGTCATACAAATCACGTCAGTTTTGATATACTTTATATTGCTTTTGTCACATAATTACACTTAATATCATATAATTGTCACTTTTATTGTTTGCTATGGATTGTGGGTATATATACCCGTGTATGACACCATTTTGATATGCTTGAGAAAGACCGCATTGAGACGGTTGAAACGTTGCACAGAGGGAAATAAAGGATCCACTTTTTTTCATTTTATCTGGAGTGCTGCCTCATTCTTTGGATAATATATATATATATATATATATATATATATATATATATATATATATATAGTTTTTTAAATGTTGTTTTGTCACAGACAGGCTTTTAGGTTTGTTTTTTCTATTATGGTAAAAAAAAATATTTTCAGCATAGTATTTTTGCTGTTCTTTATTTAAAACAATGTCCTTTTCAGGATTTGCACTTAAAGGGGTTGTCTGATCATAGATAATGGGGGCACATTGCTGGGATATGCCCCCATTGTCTTATAGGTGTGGGACCCACATCTACAGTATATAGAGAACGGAGCCCCGGAAGTGAAGGAGGGTGCACTGCGCATGCACAGCCGCCCTCTATTTATTTTCTATAGGGCCGGCGAAATTAGCCGATCGCTGGCTCAGCTATTTTTGTTGAGCCCATAGAAGTGAATAGGAACGTTGGCAGGTCATGCGCGGTGTAATCCAGTCACTTCTTTGGAGAGTCGGCTTGGTGGTGGCCGGACCAGAGGCCTACAGCCACCACCTTGTGGGGCTCCGTTCCCGATATAGGAGAGGGTCCCAGCGGTGGGACCCGCACCTATAAGACAATGGGGGCATAATTTAACATTAAAATGTATTATTGTTCTTTTAATATTTCAGCCAAAATGGATTTTTCCAGAACACTGTTCTACGTGGCAGGAATTATTGGTAGGTTCAAACTTTAATGGAAAGTATAACATATATAGTATATACAGTCAGGTCCATAAATATTTGGACATCAACACAATTCTAACATTTTTGGCTCTATACACCACCACAATGGATTTGAAATGAAACAAACAAGATGTGCTTTAACTGCAGACTGTCAGCTTTAATTTGAGGGTATTTACATCAACATCAGGTGAACGGTGTAGGAATTACAACAGTTTGCATATGTGCCTCCCACTTGTTAAGGAAACAAAAGTAATGGGACGGAATAATACCCATACATCAAACTTTCACTTTTTAATACTTGGTTGCAAATCCTTTGCGGTCAATTACAGCCTGATGTCTGAAACGCATAGACATCACCAGACGCTGAGTTTCATCCCTGGTGATGCTCTGCCAGGCCTCTACTGCAACTGTCTTCAGTTCCTGCTTGTTCTTGGGGCATTTTCCCTTTACTTTTGTCTTCAGCAAGTGAAATGCATGCTCAATCGGATTCAGGTCAGGTGATTGACTTGGCCATTGCATAACATTCCACTTCTTTCCCTTGAAAAACTATTTGGTTGCTTTTGCAGTATGCTTTGGGTCATTGTCCATCTGCACTGTGAAGCGCCGTCCAATGAGTTCTGAAGCATTTGGCTGAATATGAGCAGATAATATTGCCCGAAACACTTCAGAATTCATCCTGCTGCTTTTGTCAGCAGTCACATCATCAATAAATACAAGAGAACCAGTTCCATTGGCAGCCATACATGCCCACGCCATGACACTACCACCACCATGCTTCACTGATGAGGTGGTATGCTTAGGATCATGAGCAGCTCATTTCCTTCTCCATACTCTTCTCTTCCCATCACTCTGGTACAAGTTGATCTTGGTCTCATCAGTCCATAGGATGTTGTTCCAGAACTGTGAAGGCTTTTTTAGATGTCGTTTGGCAAACTCTAATCTGGCCTTCCGGTTTTTGAGGCTCACCAATGGTTTACATTTTGTGGTGAACCCTCTGTATTCACTCTGGTGAAGTCTTCTCTTGATTGTTGACTTTGAAACACATACACCTACCTCCTGGAGAGTGTTCTTGATCTGGCCAACTGTTGTGAAGGGTGTTTTCTTCACCAGGGAAAGAATTTTTCGGTCATCCACCACAGTTGTTTTCTGTGGTCTTCCGGGTTGCTGAGCTCACCAGTGCGTTCCTTCTTTTAAGAATGTTCCAAACAGTTGTTTTGGCCACGCCTAATGTTTTTGCCATCTCTCTGATGGGTTTGCTTTGTTTTTTTCAGCCTAATGACGGCTTGCTTCTCTGATGGTGACAGCTCTTTGGATCTCATCTTGAGAGTTGACAGCAACAGATTCCAAATGCAAATAGCACACTTAAAATGAACTCTGGACCTTTTATCTGCTCATTTTAATTGGGATAATGAGAGAATAACACACACCTGGCCATGGAACAGCTGAGAAGCCAATTGTCCCATTACTTTTGGTTCCTTAACAAGTGGGAGGCACATATGCAAACTGTTGTAATTCCTACACCGTTCACCTGATTTGGATGTAAATACCCTCAAATTAAAGCTGACAGTCTGCAGTTAAAGCACATCTTGTTTGTTTCATTTCAAATCCATTGTGGTGGTGTATAGTGCCAAAAATGTTACAATTGTGTCGATGTCCCAATATTTATGGACCTGACTGTAGGTCTACTTATAAAACTGTTTCCAATTTATGTATAGCTACTGTATAATCAACATAATAAGTTCAACTTTGCAAATACATAGCGGTTCATTTACTATACTGAAAGACGCCTAAATTTGGCGTATTTTAGATGCAATCTGTGACTTCGCCCTGCTTACCCCAGGTCTAAAATTGGGGGCGTGGTGTGGGCGGGGAAGGGTATTGCCCAGGAGGCCTGTCTCACTCTTCATTTTCTACGCCTGTTTGAAGCATACAAAATGGTCTAAATGAGAGACAGCTCGGAAGTTGTCTTACATTTAGGCTAAGTTCACACGAACGTGTATGATCCGTGGCCGTATTGCGGCTCGCAAATCGCGGGCCGCAATACATGGCCACAGTTCCGTGTGCATTCCGCATCACAGATGCGGACCCATTCACTTCAATGGGTCCGCAAATCTGGAATCGCTGAACGGCCGCACGGGACGGGACCCCTCGGAAGCACTACGGAGTGCTTCCGTGGGGTTACGTCCCGTACTTCTGTTCCGCAAAAAGATAGAACATGTCCTATCTTTTAGCGGAACGGGCGGATCGCGGACCCATTAAAGTGAATGGGTCCGCGATCCGATGCGGCTGACCTACGGCCGGCGATCGTGCATTGCGGCCCGCTATTTGCGGGCCGCAGCACGGGTCACACACGTTCGTGTGAACTCGGCCTTAGAACTGCCGCTGGATGCGCTGAAGTTATGGAGAATGACGCCTCTCCATAACTCCAGCAGATCCACCACCAGCTATGGGCCTTTATTCTGACCACCATCTAAAATGCATTCTTAATAAATGTGCCCCATTGTTTTCATTATATTGTAAAGTAACAGTCAGGGTAATTTTTCTTATCTTCAGATTCATTGCAAAGCTGCAGGCTTCTAAGCTCACATATTTCAACAGCTTCTTCTTGTTTAGTATACAGAGTAAATTGACTAAGGGATTACATACCACGTGAATGCTATGTAGCACTTTAAAAGAGAGAGGGCCCTATCCTTATTGCTTTTAGGTGGGAGAATTATATGTAAGACTTCTTGCCAGGGAAACTGTATTGTGTGCACACAAGAAGAAGGTGTAGGAGAAGATATCTCAGAACTCACCCAAGCTGCTTGTAGATATGTTTGTTGTGATGACTAAGGTAAGTAAATGTACAGAGTTCTGCATTTCAAAATCCATAACTTTTTTATTTTTCAGCAAAAAATAGAACATACATGTCCTATCTTATGCAGCACGGAGGTACAGACCCAGAAGCCCACGGAAACACATGGAAGTGGGCTTCCAGGTCCTTGTCTCCGCACCTCAAAAGATAGAAAATGTCCTATCTTTTGCCACATCTTGCGCATCGCGGACCCATTGAAGTCAATGAATTGGCACCGCAATGTGGAGTGCACACAGCCAGTGCCCGTGTTTTGCTGACCCGCACTTTGTGGTCCGCAACACTGGCTTGGCAGCACCACAGTCATGTGCATGAGGCCTTATGCAGAACAATTTGTCTTTTTAATGACACCATTTAAGGGTAATCAGAGGAATTGCATAACTTAAATCTTTTTGAGATGACAGTGTGGAAACTTAAAGGGGTTGTGTCACTTCAGCAAATAGCATTTATCATGTAGAGAAAGTTTATACAAGGCAATTACTAATGTGAAGCATTTAAAAAGTGGGATATTTTCATCAATATAGGCATCAATATATTTAGTGTGTGGGCGTGGTCAGCTTAATAGTGGTAGGCACAACAGTCAGAGACAGCGACACAACAGCACAGTTCACACAGGGATTTGTCTGTTTTCTTTATTCTCATCCACAAGCAAAATATACAAAGGTCTTTGCATTCAGGCAAAACACAAAATAAATTCCTATTCGGCTGAGCACTAACTAAACATAAAAACACCCTTTCTATATGGGCTCCCTACTACCAGCCACACGACACAATTCAAAATAAACTCACAGTGTCCTTTTTGTTGTTTGAGCAGACTTCAGCTGGTGAAAGCCTGCCAGTTGAACCAGTCCCCACCCAGACATGCTCATAGTGCAAACCTTTATAGCCCAGAAATGAACTGAGCTCCATCACCTGGCTGAGAGCTCTATAGGAAACCTGTTCTGGACAGGAAGGGAATGAGGAGCCCCGCTACCAACCTGCATCCTTATTCCATTAAAATCTAGGCCCGACAACACCATTTACCAAAGTCCTCAGCAAACTATGTTTTGCTAAGGCAACCCATTTTTCCTGGATTTCTGATATCTCACCCAGCTTTCCTAGTTGAGATATCCACTTCCTGTAGCCTAGTAAATGGTATATGAAAGAAACCTAGGCAAAATATAACGATTCTCTACTACTTTTCCAGTCACTGTCTCACAATAGGTAAAGTATTTTAGTTTTTAATTTGCTATATTTTTTTATATTTTTTATTTAATTTTTAATACATTTAAAATGTTATTTTACTTTTTCTTAACCATATTGAACTTTTTTACCCTTTTTGTTACTTGCAATCTTTTGATCACTTGTACTGTGCACTGTAACATTAGTGTCCGGCAGCCATGCTGAGTACTACCCTTGCATTCGCAGGAGGCAGATTGGAGGACACTATTGACTGCAGCATCTGAGGGGTTAAACTGCCATGATTAGAATCCTGAGCCCATGCCATCACCATGGCACACTATTATGGTGAGGCGTGGAAGTGACCCTGCTGCCATGGCATAATTGTATGTCATGTAGCATTAAGGGGTGAAGGAGGATGATGAGCAGCCAACTGGAGAGCCTGTTTGAATAAGGGCTGAGCTCTTCCATCAGGGCTCCCAGTCTGGGAAGAAAAGCGGCAATAGTGAGCCACAGCAGCAGGTGGTAAAACTGTGAATTGTGCTTTGGGGACACTGGTTGGTAGACCCAGGACCTGACATTAAATGGGTTTTCCTGGATTTTAATAGTGATAACCTATCAATATTGGTCATCAATATCAGATCGGCGGGGGTTCGACACCCGGCACCGCTGCCGATCAGCTGGTTGAGGAGAAGGCAGCTCTCCGTGCGAGCGCAGCCTTCCCTTGTAGTTACACCTGCTCACCGCTGTGATGTCGACGGTGAGCATGTGTGATTATAAGCCGCCCCATTCACTTTAATAGGATAGCTCGTTCCTAAATAAGTGTATAATACAGAGCCTTCCTGTAGACATCTAGCAGCTGATCTTCCGGGGGGCCGGGTGTCAGACCCCAGCCGATTTGATATACATGACCTATCCTGGGGAAAAATTGCAAAGGAAACCTAATACTTTATTTGGCTACCATACATAGTTTTGGCTGGCACTGTACTGCACATTGAGCAGCTTAGTCCAGGATTTAGATGATATGTATGAGCCATTCAATAGCCGATAACCAATACCCTACTTTTCATCACATGGCCTACGCTCTGAAAAATGTACATTTTATTTATTTAGCAAATAATTTCAATTTTGTATATACTGTAGATGAGTTAAAATTATTTCTCACAAACCTTCACCACGTGTCTACCCCATTCATTATACAAAGAAAAACCTTTATTTGCTGACAGTGGAATGCCCCTTTAAAAATGTATTGAACAGAAACCTCTAAAAGATATTAATTGTATGCACACAATTGAATGCATACTGTTGCTTATCACGCTTGTATTGTTCAGAAGTAAATTGAACACGGATTAAGTGGTAACCATGTTTTAATCGTGGTTTTTACTTCCTATGGTCCTGGAGCAACAGTATGACTATATGTTGCTTTATATTTTCTACTGCTGTTTTATTATGGGTTATGACATAGTCTTTTTTTTCTTTCAGCTACACTCTGCAGTTGCAGTATTGCAGGTAAGTTTTGCTATAGCATAATATTTGCGTAGTCTACTAGTCTGAAACATAAAGTATCAAATGACATCACTTAATTATTTCTGGGCTAGTACTGTTGTTGGGCTGCAACAGCCTTTACAATTTTCCCAAAATGTTCAGTAGGGTTGAAGTATCAGGGACGTTTCTAATTACTACTAGACATATTATCACAAATGAATGCTGCCTACTTTTCTTTTTATAAATACCATGACATATAACCAGGTCCAGACTGGTAATTTGACCTACTAATCATATTCCTGGTGGGTTGGTCAGTCAGGGGGCCACCTGGAATATCTAGGCAGAAACTGCACTGATAATACAAGCCCTGTAGTATCAGTGCAATTTTCAATGTTAGAAGGGCTGAAGGACCTGCGATGATATCAGGGTCACATGTCATTGCAGGTCCTTCACCTTGTGGTGGGAAAAACTACAGAACGAGGAGGTAAGTGACTGCAGAAGTCTTTTGACACTCTCCTTCCACCACCAGCATCATTTGTACTTCTGTCCTGTCAGTCTGTCAGAGTGTGGTGAGAAACTGAAATGGGTAGGATGCTTCTGTCAGTGGAAAGGGGTGGGAAAGAGGACAATACCACTACCGGTGGGGGAGGTACTGGTAAGGATTCAATGCTGCTTCAAGTTTTGATGCAGTGTGGTATCTGGCCCTGCTGGGGAGGTATTCAGTTCTGCACTGTGGTGACTAGCACTTTTGAGGGAGCTGGGGGTATTTTGTGCTGCACTTTAGTATTTTTATTTGGTCTGATAGGCAGTTATATTGTGCTGCACTTAGACCCCATTGAACAGCACCAGTATTCTTCCATTTTATGCAATTGTCTACCACTACCCCCAGGGTCTCTCCACCTCAGTGCGGCATCCAGGTAATGAAGGCTTGTGGCTGAAAACATTTATATACTATGGGAATATTATAGAAATAACTCATGTGTGACTTGCAAATCATTTCTTGGAGTACAGAATCTCTATTCTACCATTTCAACTGGTCTGGGACCCATCTCTAGCACCCGTAGGCCATGGGAAGTGTGTCGTTAAACCTTTTTGTATAAATGCAATACATATACAGTTGCAAGGAAAAATATGTGAACCCTTTGGAATGATATGGATTTCTGCACAAATTGGTCATAAAATGTGATCTGATCTTCATCTAAGTCACAACAATAGACAATCACAGTCTGCTTAAACTAATAACACACAAACAATTAAATGTTACCATGTTTTTATTGAACACACCATGTAACTATTCACAGTGCAGGTGGAAAAAGTATGTGAACCCTTGGATTTAATAACTGTTTGAACCTCCTTTGGCAGCAATAACTTCAACCAAAAGTTTCCTGTAGTTGCAGATCAGACGTGCACAACAGTCAGGAGTAATTCTTGACCATTCCTCTTTACAGAACTGTTTCAGTTCAGCAATATTCTTGGGACGTCTGGTGTAAATCGCTTTCTTGAGGTCATGCCACAGCATCTCAATCGGGTTGAAGTCAGGACTCTGACTGGGCCACTCCAGAAGGCGTATTTTCTTCTGTTTAAGCCATTCTGTTGTTGATTTACTTCTATGCTTTGGGTTGTTGTTTTGTTGCAACACCCATCTTCTGTTGAGCTTCCGCTGGTGGACAGATGGCCTTAAGTTCTCCTGCAAAATGTCTTGATGAACTTGGGAATAAATTTTTCCATCAATGATAGCAATCCGTCCAGGCCCTGACGCAGCAAAGAAGCCCCAAACCATGATGCCCCCACCACCATACTACACAGTTGGGATAAGGTTTTGATGTTGGTGTGCTGTGCCTCTTTTTCTCCACACATAGTCTTGTGTGTTTCTTCCAAACAACTCAACTTTGGTTTCATCTGTCCACAGAATATTTTGCCAGTACTGCTGTGGAACATCCAGGTGCTCTTGTGCAAACTGTAAACGCACAGCAATGTTTTTTTTTGGACAGCAGTGGCTTCCTCTGTGGTATCCTCCCATGAAATCCATTCTTGTTTAGTGTTTTACGTATCATAGATTCGCTAACAGGGATGTTGGCACATGCCAGAGACTTTTGTAAGTCTTTAGCTGACCCTCTAGGATTCGTCTTCACCTCATTGAGCAGTCTGCGCTGTGCTCTTGCAGTCATCTTTACAGGACGGCCACTCCTAGGGAGAGTAGCAGCAGTGCTGAACTTTCTCCATTTATAGACAATTTGTCTTACCGTGGACTGATGAACAGCAAGGCTTTTGGAGATACTTTATGCAAGTCAACAATTCCTAATCGTAGGTCTTTTGTGCGAGGCATCATTAACATCAGGCAATGCTTCTTGTGAAAAGCAAACTCAGAACTAGTGTGTGTTTTTTATAGGGCAGGGCAGCTGTAACCAACACCTCCAATCTCATCTCATTGATTGAACTCCAGTTGGCTGACACCTCACTCCAATTAGCTCTTGGAGATGTCATTAGTCTAGGGGTTCACATACTTTTTCCACCTGCACTGTGAATGTTTACATGGTGTGTTCAATAAAAACATGGTAACATTTAATTCGTTGTGTGTTATTAGTTTAAGCAGACTGTGATTGTCTATTGTTGTGACTTAGATGAAGATCAGATCACATTTTATGACCAATTTGTGCAGAAATCCATATCATTCCAAAGGGTTCACATACTTTTTCTTGCGACTGTATGTTATATTATATACCTATGTAACCATAAGTATGCAATAATCCTTTATTTTTAGATTACCCTCCATCACCCACTTTTACTGTGATTCCATTACAACCTTCATATGACAAAGGACAGGAAATCACTATGATATGCGCCCCTCCAAATAACACCAATGCTAAAGGAATTAGTTATTACAGGAATTTTACTGAAATACAATGCGATAAAAAGATGGAAACAATGACCCATTGCCACATTGTCATATCAAAGAAAGAGAATGAAGGTGTTTATAATTGTGGCTACTGGGCGATAATTAATGGAACTGAGAGGCTGTCATATGGCAGTGAAGTAGTGAATATCATGATAGCAGCAGGTAAGAATTTATATGTATTTCTTTACTCTGAAGATTCAAATGCCTTCCTAGAAGATACTAGTGTCAATATGAGTGGATTGATTTTGGTCCTGTGTCTTTGTACGCTTTGTCATTGCTTGAAGCTTGTGTACCCAACTGGAATAGATATTTTATCTAATTACTAGTGTTGAGCGCGAATATTCGAATATCGAATTTTTTTCGCGAATATCGTCACTTCGCTAATTCGCGAATATTTCGAATATAGTGATATAAATTCGATATTTCGAATATTCGTTGTTTTTTTTTTTTTTTTATTGTTATATTTTTTTCTTTCCCACTTCCCTAAAGTTGTTCTTACCTGTCCTTTGGATTCCTGGCTGCTCCAGTCAGTGCCCGTTGCCGCTTCTGCCGACTTCCGTGCTCATGGAGCGTCCCTATCACCATGGGAACGTCTCCATATACTAGAATGTACTGTCGGATTTGAGAATTACGTGAAAAATCGCAATTCGATTATTTCAAGTTATAATAATTGAATTTCGATTTTAACTTAGCACTGCTATATTTAATTCTAGCCTAATATGGAATATAGCAGTGCTAAGTTAAAATCGAAATTCGATTATTATAACTTGAATTTTTTTTTTTTTTTTTATTGTTATATTTTTTTCTTTCCCACTTCCCTAAAGTTGTTCTTACCTGTCCTTTGGATTCCTGGCTTCCTGGCTGCTCCAGTCAGTGCCCGTTGCCGCTTCTGCCTACTTCCGTGCTCATGGAGCGTCCCCATCACCATGGGAATGTCTCCATATTCTAGAATGTACTGTCAGATTTGAGAATTACGTGAAAAATCGCAATTCGATTATTTCAAGTTATAAAAATCGAATTTCGATTTTAACTTAGCACTGCTATATTTAATTCTAGCCTAATATGGAATATAGCAGTACTAAGTTAAAATCGAAATTCGATTATTATAACTTGAATAAATCGAATTGCGATTTCAACTTGGACCTGGTTTACTATGGTTGGCTTGGTAGAATTAGCGAATATGAGGAATGTATTCGTCATATTCCACAAAACGAATATAACGAATGTATTCGTCATATTCCACAAAACGAAGATAACGAAGTATTCTGCATCTTAGTTTTAGCTACCTATTCATCAACTTCGCTAATTCTAGCAATCATATAGGAAAGTTTACTATAGAGACAGCTAAGTTTAATTCGCTATGCGATTATATGACTGCTTTTAAAAAAAAAAATAATAGAATAATTATAATATCTGATAATTATTATAATTATTCTATTGATAAAAAAAAAGCAAAGTAATAAAATCGCATAGCGAATTAAACTTAGCTGTCTCTATAGTAAACTTTCCTATATGATTGCTAGAATTAGCGAAGTTGATGAATAGGTAGCTAAAACGAAGATGCAGAATACTTCGTTATCTTCGTTTTGTGGAATATGACGAATTCGTTTTGCTAATTCTACCAAGCCAACCATAGTAAACCAGGTCCAAGTTGAAATCGCAATTCGATTTATTCAAGTTATAATAATCGAATATTCCATATTAGGCTAGAATTAAATATAGCAGTGCTAAGTTAAAAATCGAAATTCGATTATTATAACTTGAAATAATCGAATTGCGATTTTTCACGTAATTCTCAAATCCGACAGTACATTCTAGTATATGGAGACGTTCCCATGGTGATGGGGATGCTCCATGAGCACGGAAGTCGGCAGAAGCAGCAACGGGCACTGACTGGAGCAGCCAGGAAGCCAGGAATCCAAAGGACAGGTAAGAACAACTTTAGGGAAGTGGGAAAGAAAAAAATATAACAATAAAAAAAATAATAATAATAATTTAAGTTAGAATAATCGAATTTCGATTTTAACTTAGCACTGCTATATTCCATATTAAGCTAGAATTAACGAATATGGAATATAGCAGTAGAGATGGCCCGAACTATCCGACGGCGAACAGTTCCCGGCGAACATAGCTTGTTCGCGTTCGCCTCTGCCGGGCGAACACATGCGATGTTCGGTCCGCCCCCTATACATCATCATTGAGCAAACTTTGACCCTGTACCTCACAGTCAGCAGACACATTCCAGCCAATCAGCAGCATACCCTCCCTCCCAGACCCTCCCACCTCCTGCACAGCATCCATTTTAGATTCATTCTGAAGCTGCAGTCTTAGTGAGAGGAGGGAGACTGTAACTGCTGCTGATTTAATTGGGAAATCGATAGCTAGGCTAGTGAATTCAGTGTCCACTCCAGTCCTGAAAGACTCATCTGATCTCTGCTGTAAGGACAGCGTCCTGACAGCACCCCAAAAAGCCCTTTTTAGGGCTGCAACATTAGTCTGCTTTTTTTTTTTCCTTTATATACATATTGCAGTTGCCTGGCCTGCCTGTGTGTGAGGAGCTGCAGGCCCACAGACTGTAGTGTGCCCACTGCCAGTGCTCACCCCTGTCATTCCGTGTGGCACTGGACTTTGCTTAAAAAATAGGCACTTAATTTTTACACTTTAATCTAAGGTTAGTTGCCTGCCAGTGTGTGTCAGGCTGACTTCCACTGACTGTAGTGTGCCCACTGCCAGTGCCCACCACTCATACCGGCTGGCACAGGACTTTGCATAAAAAAGGCATTTAATTTTTACACTTTAGTGTAATTTCAGCTGCTTGCCTGCTGCTAGTGTGTGTCAGGCCGACTTCAACTGACTGTAGTGTGCCCACTGCCAGTGCCCACCCCTGTCATCCCGTGTGGCACAGGACTTTGCTTAAAAAAAAGGCACTTCATTTTTACACTTTAATCTAAGGTTAGTTGCCTGCCAGTGTGTGTCAGGCCGACTTCAACTGACTGTAGTGTGCCCACTGCCAGTGCCCACCCCTGTCATCCCGAGTGGCACAGGACTTTGCTTAAAAAATAGGCACTTAATTTTTACACTTTAATCTAAGGTTAGTTGCCTGCCAGTGTGTGTCAGGCTGACTTCCACTGACTGTAGTGTGCCCACTGCCAGTGCCCACCACTCATACCGGCTGGCACAGGACTTTGCTTAAAAAAGGCATTTAATTTTTACACTTTAATGTAATTTCAGCTGCTTGCCTGCTGCTAGTGTGTGTCAGGCCGACTTCAACTGACTGTAGTGTGCCCACTGCCAGTGCCCACCCCTGTCATACCGAGTGGCACAGGACTTTGCTTAAAAAATAGGCACTTAATTTTTACACTTTAATCTAAGGTTAGTTGCCTGCCAGTGTGTGTCAGGCTGACTTCCACTGACTGTAGTGTGCCCACTGCCAGTGCCCACCACTCATACCGGCTGGCACAGGACTTTGCTTAAAAAAGGCATTTAATTTTTACACTTTAATGTAATTTCAGCTGCTTGCCTGCTGCTAGTGTGTGTCAGGCCGACTTCAACTGACTGTAGTGTGCCCACTGCCAGTGCCCACCCCTGTCATACCGAGTGGCACAGGACTTTGCTTAAAAAATAGGCACTTAATTTTTACACTTTAATCTAAGGTTAGTTGCCTGCCAGTGTGTGTCAGGCTGACTTCCACTGACTGTAGTGTGCCCACTGCCAGTGCCCACCACTCATACCGGCTGGCACAGGACTTTGCATAAAAAAGGCATTTAATTTTTACACTTTAGTGTAATTTCAGCTGCTTGCCTGCTGCTAGTGTGTGTCAGGCCGACTTCAACTGACTGTAGTGTGCCCACTGCCAGTGCCCACCCCTGTCATACCGAGTGGCACAGGACTTTGCTTAAAAAATAGGCAGTTAATTTTTACACTTTAATCTAAGGTTAGTTGCCTGCCAGTGTGTGTCAGGCTGACTTCCACTGACTGTAGTGTGCCCACTGCCAGTGCCCACCACTCATACCGGCTGGCACAGGACTTTGCTTAAAAAAGGCATTTAATTTTTACACTTTAATGTAATTTCAGCTGCTTGCCTGCTGCTAGTGTGTGTCAGGCCGACTTCAACTGACTGTAGTGTGCCCACTGCCAGTGCCCACCCCTGTCATACCGAGTGGCACAGGACTTTGCTTAAAAAATAGGCACTTAATTTTTACACTTTAATCTAAGGTTAGTTGCCTGCCAGTGTGTGTCAGGCTGACTTCCACTGACTGTAGTGTGCCCACTGCCAGTGCCCACCACTCATACCGGCTGGCACAGGACTTTGCATAAAAAAGGCATTTAATTTTTACACTTTAGTGTAATTTCAGCTGCTTGCCTGCTGCTAGTGTGTGTCAGGCCGACTTCAACTGACTGTAGTGTGCCCACTGCCAGTGCCCACCCCTGTCATACCGAGTGGCACAGGACTTTGCTTAAAAAATAGGCACTTAATTTTTACACTTTAATCTAAGGTTAGTTGCCTGCCAGTGTGTGTCAGGCTGACTTCCACTGACTGTAGTGTGCCCACTGCCAGTGCCCACCACTCATACCGGCTGGCACAGGACTTTGCTTAAAAAAGGCATTTAATTTTTACACTTTAATGTAATTTCAGCTGCTTGCCTGCGTGTGTGTCAGGCCGACTTCAACTGACTGTAGTGTGCCCACTGCCAGTGCCCACCCCTGTCATACCGAGTGGCACAGGACTTTGCTTAAAAAATAGGCACTTAATTTTTACACTTTAATCTAAGGTTAGTTGCCTGCCAGTGTGTGTCAGGCTGACTTCCACTGACTGTAGTGTGGCACAGGACTTTGAGTGGCACAGGACTTTGCTTAAAAAATAGGCACTTAATTTTTACACTTTAATCTAAGGTTAGTTGCCTGCCAGTGTGTGTCAGGCTGACTTCCACTGACTGTAGTGTGCCCACTGCCAGTGCCCACCACTCATACCGGCTGGCACAGGACTTTGCTTAAAAAAGGCATTTAATTTTTACACTTTAATGTAATTTCAGCTGCTTGCCTGCTGCTAGTGTGTGTCAGGCCGACTTCAACTGACTGTAGTGTGCCCACTGCCAGTGCCAACCACTGATACCGGGTGGCACAGTAGCTTGCCGATAAATAAGGCATTTAATTTTTAGACAGTAGTCTAAATTCAGTTGCTTGCCTGCTGCCAGTGTGTGTCAGGCCCGCTTCCACTGACTGTAGTGTGCCCACTGCCAGTGCCAACCACTGATACCGGGTGGCACAGTAGCTTGCCGATAAATAAGGCATTTAATTTTTAGACAGTAGTCTAAATTCAGTTGCTTGCCTGCTGCCAGTCAGTGTGTCAGGCCCTCTTCCACTGACTGTAGTGTGCCCACTGCCAGTGCCAACCACTCATACCGGGTGGCACAGTAGCTTGCCGATAAATAAGGCATTTAATTTTTACACTTTAGTGTAATTTCAGTTGCTTGCCTGCTGCCAGTGTGTGTCAGGCCCGCTTCTACTGACTGTAGTGTGCCCACTGCCAGTGCCAACCACTGATACCGGGTGGCACAGTAGCTTGCCGATAAATAAGGCATTTAATTTTTAGACAGTAGTCTAAATTCAGTTGCTTGCCTGCTGCCAGTGTGTGTCAGGCCCGCTTCCACTGACTGTAGTGTGCCCACTGCCAGTGCCAACCACTGATACCGGGTGGCACAGTAGCTTGTCGATAAATAAGGCATTTAATTTTTACACTTTAGTGTAATTTCAGTTGCTTGCCTGCTGCCAGTGTGTGTCAGGCCCGCTTCCACTGACTGTAGTGTGCCCACTGCCAGTGCCAACCACTGATACCGGGTGGCACAGTAGCTTGCCGATAAATAAGGCATTTAATTTTTAGACAGTAGTCTAAATTCAGTTGCTTGCCTGCTGCCAGTGTGTGTCAGGCCCTCTTCCACTGACTGTAGTGTGCCCACTGCCAGTGCCAACCATTCATACCGGGTGGCACAGTAGCTTGCCGATAAATAAGGCATTTAATTTTTACACTTTAGTGTAATTTCAGTTGCTTGCCTGCTGCCAGTGTGTGTCAGGCCCTCTTCCACTGACTGTAGTGTGCCCACTGCCAGTGCCAACCACTGATACCGGGTGGCACAGTAGCTTGCCGATAAATAAGGCATTTAATTTTTAGACAGTAGTCTAAATTCAGTTGCTTGCCTGCTGCCAGTGTGTGTCAGGCCCACTTCCACAGACTGTAGTGTGCCCACTGCCAGTGCCAACCACTCATACCGTGTGGCACAGTACCTAGCACGCGTAGTACCACTTATCTAAAAAAAAAATGACAGGCAGAGGCAGGCCACCCCGCAGGGGCCGTCGTGGTGCTGTGATTTCCACTGTCCCTGGAATAATGCCCAGTTTTCAGAGGCCACGTACCCTGAACCCGAAAAATTCAGAGGACGTAGTTGACTGGCTTAGACAGGACACCCAATCTTCAACAGCTTCCGCTAAGAACCTTGACGCACCATCCTCCTCCAACTCAGCTTCGGTCACCTGCTCTCAAGTTACCACGCACCCGCCCGTCGCCACTACCACCACAGCCACCACAGCCGCTTCACTTGATCCGTCAGAGGAGTTATTTACACATCAGTTGGATGCAATTAGTGATGCGCAACCATTATTGCCAGATGATGTAGATTACGGGGATATGTCTCAGTCAGGCAGGATTACACACATGGACGTACAGTGTGATGATGATGATGTTGTACCCGCTGCTGCTTCCTTTGCTGAGGTGTCAGATACAAGTGTAGCGGTTGATGATGACGATGTGTCCACGGATGCCACGTGGGTGCCTGCTCGAAGAGAAGAAGAGGGGGAAAGTTCTGAAGGGGAGACAGAGAGAATGAGGAGACGAGTTGGAAGCAGGGGGAGGTCGTCGCAAGGAGTTAGTGGCACAGTCAGACAGCATGTATCGGCACCTGGGGTCAGCCAGACAGCACGCCAGTCAACGCATGCTGTTGCCACCACTAGAATGCCGTCATTGCAAAGCTCAGCAGTGTGGCATTTTTTTTGTGTGTCTGCCTCTGATAAAAGCAATGCCATTTGCAACCTGTGCCAAAAGAAACTGAGTCGTGGGAAGTCCAACACCCACCTTGGTACAACTGCTTTGCGAAGGCACATGATCTCACATCACAAACGCCTATGGGATCAACACATGAGTACAAGCAGCACACAAACTCAAAGCCACCATGCTCCTCCTGGTCCTGCATCTTCAGCCACGTCAACCACTGCTGTCCTCCCTGCCCCCTCTCAACCACCCGCCACTCCATCTCTCACCTTCAGCAGTTCCTGCTCATCTGCCCACAGTCAGGTGTCTGTCAAGGACATGTTTGAGCATAAGAAGCCAATGTCACAAAGTCACCCCCTTGCCCGGCGACTGACAGCTGGCTTGACGGAACTCTTAGCCCGCCAGCTTTTACCATACCAGCTGGTAGAGTCTGAGGCCTTCAAAAAATTTGTCGCTATTGGGACACCACAGTGGAAGGTACCCGGACAAATTTTTTTTTCAAAAAAGGCAATCCCAAACCTCTACCATGTCATTGAAAAGGAAGTCATGGCATCTCTGGCATACAGTGTTGGGGCAAGGGTCCATCTGACCACTGATACCTGGTCTGCAAAGCACGGTCAGGGCAGGTATATCACGTATACTGCGCATTGGGTCAACCTGCTGACGGCTGACAAGCATGGAATGCGTGGCTCTGCAGCGGAGTTGGTGACACCACCACGACTTGCAGGCAGACCTACTGCCACCTCCTCTACTCCTACTCCATCCTCTTTAATTTCCTCCTCGGCTGAGTCCTCTTCTGCTGCGGCGTCTGGCTGCACATCAACTGATTCCCCCCAGCTCCCCAGGGGCTATTCCACATCCCGGATACGACAGTGTAACGCTATCTTGGGGTTGACTTGCCTGAAAGCAGAGAGCCACACAGGACCAGCACTCCTGTCCGCCCTGAACGCACAGGTGGATCAGTGGCTGACCCCGCACCAACTGGAGATCGGCAAAGTGGTGTGTGACAATGGAAGCAATCTGTTGGCGGCATTAAATTTGGGCAAGTTGTCACATGTGCCGTGCATGGCACATGTGTTGAATCTCATCGTACAACGTTTTGTGTCTAAGTACCCAGGCTTACAGGACGTCCTCAAGCAGGCCAGGAAGGTGTGTGGCCATTTCAGGCGTTCCTACACGGCCATGGCGCACTTTTCCGATATTCAGCGGCGAAACAACATGCCAGTGAGGCGCTTGATATGCGACAGCCCGACACGTTGGAATTCAACACTCCTAATGTTCGACCGCCTGCTCCAACAAGAAAAAGCCGTCAACGAGTATTTGTATGACCGGGGTGCTAGGACAGCCTCTGCGGAGCTGGGAATCTTTTTGCCATGTTACTGGACACTCATGCGCAATGCCTGTAGGCTTATGCGTCCTTTTGAGGAGGTGACAAACCTAGTCAGTCGCACCGAAGGCACCATCAGCGACCTCATCCCATTTGTTTTCTTCCTGGAGCGTGCCCTGCGAAGAGTTCTGGATCAGGCTGTAGATGAGCGTGAAGAGGAAGAGGAAGAGTTGTGGTCACCATCACCACCAGAAACAGCCTTGTCATCATCGCTTGCCGGACCTGCAGCAACGCTGGAAGAGGAGTATGAGGAAGAGGAGTCAGAGGAGGAATGTGGCGGCTTTGAGGAGGAGGAAGACCAACCACAGCAGGCACCCCAGGGTGCTCGTTGTTGTCACCTATCTGGGACCCATGGTGTTGTACGTGGCTGGGGGGAAGAACAGACCGTCAATGACATCAGTGAGGACGAGGAACGGGAAATGAGAAGCTCTGCATCCAACCTTGTTCAAATGGGGTCTTTCATGCTGTCATGTCTGTTGAGGGACCCACGTATAAAAAGGATAAAGGAGAACGATCTGTACTGGGTGACCACGCTACTAGACCCCCGGTATAAGCAGAAAGTGGCAGAAATGTTACCAAATTACCGAAAGTCGGAAAGGATGCAGCAGTTCAAAACCAAACTAAAAAATATGCTTTACACAGCTTATAAGGGAGATGTCACAGCACAACGGGAATCTAACAGGGGAAGAGGTGAGTGTAATCCTCCTCCTACCACGGCGGCAAGGACTGGACGATTTACAGATGTGTTGTTGATGGAGGACATGCGGAGCTTTTTCAGTCCTACTCATCGCCACAGCCCTTCGGGATCCAGCCTTAGAGAACGACTTGACCGACAGGTAGCAGACTACCTCGCCTTAACAGCAGATATCGACACTCTGAGGAGCAATGAACCCCTTCACTACTGGGTGTGCAGGCTTGACCTGTGGCCTGAGCTATCCCAGTTTGCGATAGAACTTCTGGCCTGCCCTGCTTCAAGTGTCCTGTCAGAAAGGAGCTTCAGTGCAGCAGGAGGCATTGTCACTGACAAGAGAAGTCGCCTCGGTCAAAAAAGTGTTGATTACCTCACCTTCATAAAGATGAATGAGGCATGGATCCCGAAGGGACTGACAGTGGGGGATACGTTTGACTAACAAAAGGCCTGATTACATGCCTTGGCCTCAAAATGGTCCCCACGCTGCTGTATTTAATGTCTGCATACCGGATGACTTTCGTGAATTCTCCACCACCAACTAGGGTTCAAGCCGTAATGTTTTAGTCACTTTTCTGCCTGGAAAACATAAATTTTTCCGGCCGCTGCTACAATAGCGTCTGCAACAGTGCCATTATTTTTCAGGCATGTGTACATGCCTAATTTTTCTGTCCTATGGTGCAGCACTGTGGCTGCAAAAACAAACCAAAAAAAAAAGGCACATACAAGTGTCAATTCCCCTTCGTGATCGTTACCTTGTTGTGGTGAAGGGGCTTGCGTATCACAATGAAGCAATCATCATCACCTCTATAAAAGTGTGTTGGCAATGTTGCCACACCCCAGATGATAAGGCCGTTGCTTCATTATGGTCAGACCAAAAGCGATCGGGTGGCCACGCTACTAGACCCCCGGTATAAGCAGAAAGTGGCAGAAATGTTACCAAATTACCAAAAGTCGGAAAGGATGCAGCAGTTCAAAACCAAACTAAAAAATATGCTTTACACAGCTTATAAGGGGGATGTCAATGGGGGATTCGACAATGGTTAATCAATTCGACCGGATAGGGTCCGTAACAGGGATTAAACTGATAGCAATAGTACTAGTTAAGACACCACTCATATAGGGTGTCACAGCACATTGCTCTGTGCACGCGCAGTGCCCCAATTTGGGAGTAAGAGGACCGACCAAGCTGCTTTTTCCATCTCCCGGTTCCTGAAATCAATTCAGTTTAGTGTATGAGAGTTTGGTCTGTCACTGTGAAGGCAGTCGAAGGTACCCGGCCTAAATTTTTTTTCATAAAAGGCAATTCCTGATATGGGACGTAACAGGGATTAAACTGATGAGAATAATACTACAGAAAATACCACTCATATCGGTGGAGGGAGCCAGCGTTTTTTTAACCATCTCCCCGTTCAAAAAATCTATTTAATAAATGGCCCCCAGATTGGGGATGTTAGAGGGATTAAACTGATGAGAATAGTACTACAGAAAATACCACTCATATCGGGTGTGACAGTAAATTGCACGGCGCAGATGCAGTCACCGTGGTTTAAAACAGAGTGGAGGGAGCCAGCGTTTTTTTAACCATCTCCCCGTTCGAAAAATCTATTCAATAAATGGCACCCAGATTGGGGACGTTAGAGGGATTAAACTGATGAGAATAGTACTACAGAAAATACCACTCATATCGGGTGTGACAGTAAATTGCACGGCGCAGACGCAGTCACCGTGGTTTAAAACAGAGTGGAGGGAGCCAGGTTTTTTTTAACCATCTCCCCGTTCGAAAAATCTATTCAATAAATGGCACCCAGATTGGGGACGTTAGAGGGATTAAACTGATGAGAATAGTACTACAGAAAATACCACTCATATCGGGTGTGACAGTAAATTGCACGGCGCAGACGCAGTCACCGTGGATAAAAACAAAGGGGAGGGAGCCAGCGTTTTTTTAACCATCTCCCCGTTCGAAAAATCTATTCAATAAATGGCACCCAGATTGGGGACGTTAGAGGGATTAAACTGATGAGAATAGTACTACAGAAAATACCACTCATATCGGGTGTGACAGTAAATTGCACGGCGCAGACGCAGTCACCGTGGATTAAAACAGAGTGGAGGGAGCCAGCGTTTTTTTAACCATCTCCCCGTCCGAAAAATCTGTTTAATAAATGGCCCCCAGATTGGGGAGTCGGGGACGTTAGAGGGATTAAACTGATGAGAATAGTACTACAGAAAATACCACTCATATCGGGTGTGACAGTAAATTGCACGGCGCAGACGCAGTCACCGTGGATAAAAACAAAGGGGAGGGAGCCAGCGTTTTTTTAACCATCTCCCCGTTCGAAAAATCTATTCAATAAATGGCACCCAGATTGGGGACGTTAGAGGGATTAAACTGATGAGAATAGTACTACAGAAAATACCACTCATATCGGGTGTGACAGTAAATTGCACGGCGCAGACGCAGTCACCGTGGATTAAAACAGAGTGGAGGGAGCCAGCGTTTTTTTAACCATCTCCCCGTCCGAAAAATCTGTTTAATAAATGGCCCCCAGATTGGGGAGTCGGGGACGTTAGAGGGATTAAACTGATGAGAATAGTACTACAGAAAATACCACTCATATCGGGTGTGACAGTAAATTGCACGGCGCAGACGCAGTCACCGTGGATAAAAACAAAGGGGAGGGAGCCAGCGTTTTTTTAACCATCTCCCCGTTCGAAAAATCTATTCAATAAATGGCACCCAGATTGGGGACGTTAGAGGGATTAAACTGATGAGAATAGTACTACAGAAAATACCACTCATATCGGGTGTGACAGTAAATTGCACGGCGCAGACGCAGTCACCGTGGATTAAAACAGAGTGGAGGGAGCCAGCGTTTTTTTAACCATCTCCCCGTCCGAAAAATCTGTTTAATAAATGGCCCCCAGATTGGGGAGTCGGGGACGTTAGAGGGATTAAACTGATGAGAATAGTACTACAGAAAATACCACTCATATCGGGTGTGACAGTAAATTGCACGGCGCAGACGCAGTCACCGTGGATAAAAACAAAGGGGAGGGAGCCAGCGTTTTTTTAACCATCTCCCCGTTCGAAAAATCTATTCAATAAATGGCACCCAGATTGGGGACGTTAGAGGGATTAAACTGATGAGAATAGTACTACAGAAAATACCACTCATATCGGGTGTGACAGTAAATTGCACGGCGCAGACGCAGTCACCGTGGATTAAAACAGAGTGGAGGGAGCCAGCGTTTTTTTAACCATCTCCCCGTCCGAAAAATCTGTTTAATAAATGGCCCCCAGATTGGGGAGTCGGGGACGTTAGAGGGATTAAACTGATGAGAATAGTACTACAGAAAATACCACTCATATCGGGTGTGACAGTAAATTGCACGGCGCAGACGCAGTCACCGTGGATAAAAACAAAGGGGAGGGAGCCAGCGTTTTTTTAACCATCTCCCCGTTCGAAAAATCTATTCAATAAATGGCACCCAGATTGGGGACGTTAGAGGGATTAAACTGATGAGAATAGTACTACAGAAAATACCACTCATATCGGGTGTGACAGTAAATTGCACGGCGCAGACGCAGTCACCGTGGATTAAAACAGAGTGGAGGGAGCCAGCGTTTTTTTAACCATCTCCCCGTCCGAAAAATCTGTTTAATAAATGGCCCCCAGATTGGGGAGTCGGGGACGTTAGAGGGATTAAACTGATGAGAATAGTACTACAGAAAATACCACTCATATCGGGTGTGACAGTAAATTGCACGGCGCAGACGCAGTCACCGTGGATAAAAACAAAGGGGAGGGAGCCAGCGTTTTTTTAACCATCTCCCCGTTCGAAAAATCTATTCAATAAATGGCACCCAGATTGGGGACGTTAGAGGGATTAAACTGATGAGAATAGTACTACAGAAAATACCACTCATATCGGGTGTGACAGTAAATTGCACGGCGCAGACGCAGTCACCGTGGATTAAAACAGAGTGGAGGGAGCCAGCGTTTTTTTAACCATCTCCCCGTCCGAAAAATCTGTTTAATAAATGGCCCCCAGATTGGGGAGTCGGGGACGTTAGAGGGATTAAACTGATGAGAATAGTACTACAGAAAATACCACTCATATCGGGTGTGACAGTAAATTGCACGGCGCAGACGCAGTCACCGTGGATAAAAACAAAGGGGAGGGAGCCAGCGTTTTTTTAACCATCTCCCCGTTCGAAAAATCAATTCAATTGACCTTTCGGGGACCCTTGGTGTTGTACGTGGCTGGGTGGAGGAAGAAACCTTCAATGACATCACCGGGACGTGGCTAGCTTGGTATCCAACCTTGTGCAAATGGGGAGTTTGCGGTTGTGCAAATGAACTGTTTGCGGTGCATTAAAAGGGGAGTTTGGTCTGTCAATGTCTGTGATGCGGGCGTAACCCTTACACTACCTGATCGATACAACATCATACCTGATCGTATACACACACTGGATGTTTTAAAGCACGTTATTCCAAACAATTTAGGAATGTTAGTTGATTTATGCCCTTTATGGATTAAAACCCGACTCTGCGTCCACTACGTAATTTTCCATGGGAGTTTTGCCATAGATCCCCCTCCGGCATGCCACAGTCCAGGTGTTAGACCCCTTGAAACAACTTTCTCATCACTATTGTGGCCAGAAAGAGTCCCTGTGGGTTTTAAAATTCGCCTGTCTATTGAAGTCTATGGCGGTTCGCCCGGTTCGCCAGTTCGCGAACATTTGCGGAAGTTCGCGTTCGCTGTTCGCGAACTGAAAATTTTATGTTCGCGACATCACTATATAGCAGTGCTAAGTTAAAATCGAAATTCGATTATTATAACTTGAATTAATCGCATTGCTATTTCAATAGGAGAGTAGCCTTTAAGTTAAAATCGCAATACGCGATTATTTAAATCGCATATTAATCGCGATAACAAGAATAATGACGAATATTCGATTTCGACGAATATAAAACGAATATTCTATCGAATATTTGCGAATTTCGTCGAAATCGAATATGGCACCTGCCGCTCATCACTACTAATTACCTATGAAATGTTTGGTTAGTTGGCACGTGGTTAATGTATTTGTGCTTTATACTCTGCAACAAATGTATGCATTCACATATGTATTTGGGGATTCAGTTATTAATTCCCTGGATTTCATGGATTATTTAGATACCACAACATCTTGGATTTATTACACAGCAGGTGGCATTGTGGTTTTCGCAGTATGCTTCATATCATGCCTATTGTACAAGAGATCTCAGAAAAGTAAGTCTAATCAAAAATCCTGACACAGTTTTTACCATTATGCAACCTAATAAAATATGTACCAAACATATTTCAGTATATTATCTATTTACGAAGATATGCACCTTTTTGGGGGTTGCACAGTGCTAAAATACTGCAGTGAATGGGATGAGCAGTTGTAACTACACTGCACTACCACTGCAAAGGAGATGACACACAGGTAATTTTGAAGTGGAAGCAGTGCTTGCACAAGCACTGCTACCCCTTCAAACAGCTCATCGGTGGGGGGCTGGGACCCCTGCCAATCTGATATTGATTACGTATATTCTGAGGATGGGTCATCAATATTTTATCATTGCACAACCCCTTTAAGTTGATTTTGTCTGACAATGGGAAAAGGCAAATGCACAATATTTCATGGAATATGAATTATATCACATAGAAGAAATCGTTTATGTGACATTTTTTCATGTGTATCATTTCACAGTATGCTCATTATATCTGGCAAATTAAAAGGGGAATTCCAAGCTTAGATATTTATGGCATATCCACAGAATATGCCATACATGTCTGATAGGTGTGGGCCCCAGAGGTGGGACCTACACCTATCTCTAGAATGGGCCACCCGACCCTGTCCCATCTCACTCCATCCCCTCTAGTTGCCACATCAGGCCCTGAGAGGTGGCCAGTTTTACAGAAACACCCAACTTCACTGAGCTGCACTGTTTCCATAATTTCCTCAGAAATGAACAGGAGTTTTGGAAGAAAGCACAGCAAAGTGATGTACGCTGCTTCTGTAGCTTCTGAAATGGCCTGTAACTTCCATTTACTGCACATCCATCAGACATTTCATGGCGTACTCTTGAATGGGATGAGCAGTTGTAAGTACCCTGCACCACCACTGCATGGGGGGAACAGCATGCAGGTAAATACTGTAAAGGGCGCTGCGCTCAAATGAGTGCCATAACTCCTTCTGATACTAATGATCTATCCTAAGGATAGGTCATTAATTTTATGCCATTACACAACCCCATCAAGCTGAAAAGATTGTCAACTGATTTTCACTTAAATGTGGGCATTAATTTCATAAAATTTTCATTTAATGTAAGATTATTACTGTTCTCTCTCCACAGGGAAAAGTTCACAAAAAGTCTTAGGAACCCATGTAAGTTACCTAAAATATATATAAATTTTTATGTAACTAAGTTACAAACACACACATATTAATTCACATTTACTTACAGTTGCATCAAACATTTCTATATAGTCTAAAAGAGTCTAGACAGGGTTGCATGGTTTAAGAAAAAGGAGAAGTGTTGTGAAATGTGACAACGTCAGCCAAAATTGTTTCAAAATTATGTTGCTTATATGGTGCATAAACTAAGCCAATATGCTGTAGGTGGTGTAAAGTAAGACATAACTTATTATAGAGTTCATGCCACAATTGTGGAGTGAAAAAGTCACAAATTATGGCGAACGCATATGTGTGCCAGAATTTCTCACTTGTTAAGCTTCTCGACACTTTTCCAAAGTGGGGAGAAAAGGGACGGGACTTCACACAGCACGCTGGATTTACTTCTGGCAAAAGTTATAGCTGAAGCGCTCACCAGCCTCTGGGATAGGGGTCTGATCTGAAATCTGACAAAAAATATTTGTTTCTCTTATTTTCCTCCTCTATATCCTAGGTGCATCTTATGGTCCGGTGCATCTTATGGTGTGAAAAGTATAGTAATCAAATGCCCCCCATTTCTCATTTTAAAAATAAACAATAAAAAAGGCTAATTGGTATTGTCACATCCCAAATTGCCCAAACTATTAAAATCTAAATGTAATTAACCTGTACAGTGAAAAGCGTAACAGAAAAAAAATCTAAATGGCCTTTTCGCAGTTTTTTTGTTTGCTTCAACTCCCAAAATTTTTTAGAAAATCTTTGAATAAAAAGTCATCTGGTCATACACACCCCAAAATGGTATCAATAAGACGTACAGATCTCCCCACAAAAAATGAACGCTCACAGCTATCTGTAAACGTAACGTAAAAATAAAAAAGTTAAATTTGTTAGAATATGGCAATGTAAAGAAAAAAAATTATATTTTTCAAAGGTTGTAATTGTACTGATCTGCAGGATAAAGTTAACAAGTCAGTTTTACCGCATAGGGAACACTGTAAAAACGAAATCCATAAAACAATGGTGGAACTGCCTTTTTTTCCAATTTCACGCCATTTAGAATTTTTTTCCAGCTTCACAATACATTGTATGCAATTTTAAATGATACCTTTAAAAAGTACAACTTTAACAAAGTTTGACAACAAATTCGTTTTGTTGCAAATTAATTTGTCATGAATCACTATGTTAAAACCCTATTCAGCCTATGAATCAATGGGACAATTTTTAGCCGCCATTTTAGAAAAAATACTGGTTTCCTTTGGCCACCACTAGAGGGAGCTTAGGAGCTTAATGTATGCTGTCATTCACTGAACTCACTAATAACACAATATGGAGTAAGCTTGAGTTCTCAGCGCCCTCTAGTGGTAGGTGTGGGCAGCTAGCATGTTATCTTTTAAAACTATGTCTATGCAGGCTATTTAGAGCTCTGTATTAGAAAAATGGAGCTCTGAATGTAATTAATATGTAATAAGTAATTAAAGGGCCAAAAATATAGGCATCTTTGCACCTCTGCCTATCTGCTGTTTCTGAGTAGTTTAGGCTATCAGCCCTGCTGTTCACCCTCCTAGGCCATAGGCCAATATATGTGACATTGTACATATAGTGCAGGGATATAGGCATCTTAAGCCACAAAATGAGACTCAGGTATTTTAATTTTTTCACATCTCCATTAGGGGAGTATACTGCTGGGGCATTGAGTCATTATTAGGGAAAGTCCAGGCGGCATGGTGAACATTGGGCTGGCTTGGTGTTGTGGCCCACATTTTACATCCTAAGTCCCTGCGCCATCTCTTAATTAGAAACATCTGGAGGAGGAGTAGGACAAAACATGGAAGCTATTAATGGCCACCACAGAGGGATGGCTTTTGGTAAGGTATTGCACCGTGGTGTTTGGTTCTGCTGGAATGGTGTTTTGTGCTGCATTATTGGTATTGCTGACCCCATTTATTTGTGTTGGCCGAATCTACTTGTGTTACCTGGTCTTCTGTCAATTTAGATCCGCCTACATCTTATTGGCCACTTTTACATTTCTTCAGGTCCACTTTAAGTTTCCATTCTGTTACTGAACATATTGTAACAATTTATACAGATTCATACAGTTAATCTCTAACCATCTACAGCTAGCAAGCAGTATTTTAATTTCTCATTATTATTTTCCTCATTAACAGGTGATATACAGTAATCCAGGAGACGGTAAATGCAAAGAGCCAGTGAAGAATTTTCCTTTATCATCAGTGGGACAAAGTCATCTAAACAATACTCTATATTCAGTAATCTGCCAAAATCCGACACCAGAAAAGAAGCAACTTTTATCAGGTCAAGAAAACACCAAGATGACAACTGCTTCAAAAGGCTTTGTGCTCGAAAGTTTCAAGAAGTCTACGGCATCAGCTGAAGATTTTTCGCAAGCTCAAGAAGAATCTCATATCTATTCTGAAATTGTAACAGAAATATCCCCAAACAAAAGCAATTATCAACATCCAAGCACAAACGCAAAGAGTTCTTCACTTGGGGAGAATGTCACGATTTATTACACTGTACAGGTCCCTCCTCTTCCAAGAGTAGGCTAAAGGAACAGCCAAAATCTTAAGCACATACAATTCTTAAAGGGGACCCAAACCTTTGTTAAAAACACGAAGGTGCAAAAGTGCTGCTCAGAGCACTGTGTACCCTCAGCTTTCATTGGCTGTGCTCATCTTTTCTAGGTTGTTGAGCATAAAACCACAGAAAGGTTTAGGCAACTAAATGGTAATGGTGGGTGATTTGTAAAAAAAAATCTCTATTTTCTTAATTTATGGACAATTTTAAGCTCGACTTTGATTTTTCTGGCAAAAACATTTTTATTTGTATGCTGATATAGCCATATTTTTTGCAGTAGAAATTACATTTTAGTGACATCATTTTGGGATACATATAACTTACTGATTAACTTTTTTGATGCAGTTAATAGAAGAAAAGCTATTTCAGCATAGTTTTTTTTCAACTTTAAATTTAGATTGTGCATAGTGCAGCATAACTAGCATGTTACTTTTATTGTATGGATCAGTATGATTACGATGATACCAAAAATGCATAGTGTTATTATTATTTTTTACTACTTTGGCACAGTAATAGCAAGCCTCATGCAAAAAACATTTTTTTATGTCACTGTATTCTAAGAGCCATAAATTATTGATTTTAACATTTGTGCAACCTAAATTTTTTATTAGGCAGTGGTGACAGTGACATTACTTGCGCTATACCTCCTGTATAACGTTTATGCATCCTAAATATCAGTGACATTAATTCAGTGTAATTTTTTATTAGGCGGTGGTGATAGCGACATTACTTGCGCTATACCTCCTGTTTTATGCGTGCGCATCCTAAAAATGAGTGACATTCATTCAGTGTAATTTTTTATTAGGCGGTGGAGACAGCGACATTACTTGCGCTATACCTCCTGTTTAACGTGTGCGCATCCTAAATATCAGTGACATTCATTCAGTGTAATTTTTTATTAGGCGGTGGAGACAGCGACATTACTTGCGCTATACCTCCTGTTTAACGTGTGCGCATCCTAAATATCAGTGACATTCATTCAGTGTAATTTTTTATTAGGCGGTGGAGACAGCGACATTACTTGCGCTATACCTCCTGTTTAACGTGTGCGCATCCTAAATATAAGTGACATTCATTCAGTGTAATTTTTTATTCGGTGGTGGTGACAGCGACATTACTTGCACTATAACTCCTGTTTAACGGGTGCACATCCTAAAAATATCAGTGACATTCTGTGTAGTGATGGACAAATATCGTCCGGCACGGTTCACGAACGCGGGAACGCGATCAAATGTTCGCGAACCGCAAGTTCGCGGCAGGCCCTATTCACTTTAATGGCAAGCAAACCTGAAAAACCTTCAGCTCATATTTGCAGCGACCAAATACTTAGTAGAAGTGCACGAATAGTCCCACAACATAAACAGTGACATACTAGAGGGAGATCAATGACAAAAATTCCAAAAAAATATATGTATCTTAATTAGGGGACATTTTTATGCTTCTTAAAGGGAAATTCTCTGAAATGTGCCCTGTCGGAGCCTAGAGAAATTTCATTTTAGGCCACGGCAGTACGGTTCTTAGAAATCAGGCATTCAGCTGACAAAATAAATTCTGATTATGTGTTTCGAGGTACATTATGGAGTCAATGGATAAAGATTTTACTGTAAGACACTGGACTGCAGGCCCCAAACATTAGGCATTCACTGGACAGAAAAGATCAAGTGATTATGTGGCCGGAGGTATATTACACGGACAATGGATATCAATTTTACTGCAGGCCAGTACAAATAAAGGTCAATACATATGTTTAAAATAACTAAAAATATAGAATTGGATTAAAAACATGGCTAACAAAACCCTAATGATAATAGTTGAAATTCGATAACACGTGGTCGTCACTGGTGTTGAATTCCTCCGAGGCCCCAACAATTATTCATTCACCGTACAGAAAAGAACAAGTAAGTATGTGTCTGGAGGTAGATTACACGGTCATTGGATAACAATTTTACAGCAGGCCAGTGGACTACAGGCCCCAAAAATTATGTACTCACCGTACAAAAAAGAACAAGTAAGTATGTGTCTGGAGGTAGATTACATGGTCATTCGATATCAATTTTACAGCAGGCCAGTGGACTACAGGCCCCAAAAATTATGCATTCACCGTACAGAAAAAAACAAGTAAGTATGTGGCTGGAGGTAGATTACACGGTCATTGGATATCAATTTTACAGCAGGCCAGTGGACTAAAGTCCCTAAAAATTATGCATTCAGCGTACAAAAAGAACAAGTAAGTATGTGGCAGGATGTAGATTACACGGTCATTGGATATCAATTTTACAGCAGGCCAGTGGACAACAGGCCCAAAAATTATGCATTCACTGTACAGAAAAGAACAAGTAAGTATGTGGCTGGAGGTAGATTACACAGTCATTGGATATCAGTTTTACAGCAGGCCAGTGGACTACAGGCCCGAAACATTAGGCATTCACCGGACAGAAAAGATCAATTGACTTTGTGGCCGGAGGTATATTACACGGTCAATGGATATCAATTTTATTGCAAGCCAGTACAAATACAGGTCAAATACATATGTTTAAAATAACTAAAAATATTAAATTGGATTAAAAACATGGCTAATGAAATCACCTCTCTTGAAAAAAACCCTAATGATAATAGTTGAAACTCGATAACACGTGGTCATCACTAGTGTTGAATTCCTCCGAGGCCCCAACAACTATTCATTCACCGTACAGAAAAGAACAAGTAAGTATGTGGCTGCAGGTAGATTACACAGTCATTGGATATTAATTTTACAGCAGGCCAGTGGACTACAGGCCCCAAAAATAATGCATTCACCGTACAGAAAAGAACAAGTAAGTATGTGGCTGGAGATAGATTACACAGTCATTGGATATCAATTTTGCAGCAGGCCAGTGTACTATAGGCCTCAAAAATTATGCATTCAGCATACATAAAAAAACAAGTAAGTATGTGGCTGGAGATAGATTACACGGTCATTGGATGTCAATTTTACTGAAGACCAGTACAAATACAGGTCAAATACATGTTTAAAAGAACTAAAAATATAAAATTGGATTAAAAACATGGCTAACGAAATCACCCCTCTTGAAAAAAAAAACTAATGATAATAGTTGAAACACGTGGTCGTCACAGGTGTTGAATTCCACCGAGGCCCAAAACATTACGCATTCACCTAACCCATAGGTATGTTCATTTGATGAAAAGCGTAGGGACAGGTGAATATACCCACTCCATTACGCTACGTTGGGACAGGTGAATATACCCACTCCATTACGTTACGTTTTTACTACTACTATACCAGGTGTCCATCCACGCTCCAATCACTCCGGCAGGGTCTTACAGGGACCTTAGACCAGGGTGAGGTTCCGGGCGGGACCACCCCTTGGGGGGCACGGATCCCGTGTTAGGGCACTAGGGTCTTAACAGGTCAAGTAGGGTGCAACAGGGGCAGTTTACCTCCCTGAGGCTCTCTGCGACATATGACCGACTACCCGAAGACCTCCCCCTAAAACGGACACCTGACTCAGAATCTACGATCTGGAAAATACCTTCCTTTTCAGCGACATCCTGTGCTCGGTGAATAGCGCTGCCTATGAATCTTCACCGGTACGATCTCTCCTTGTTATCTTACCCACATAAGGCACCGTCATAGTCCTTGCATAGGTCCACAGGACTCTGACGTTAGTCTTCACCATTACGTGTGGCTCCATTCGACTCTTGGGGTCCACATATCTTAGGTTTTGCATTTCTCATCTTTTTAGGTGTTTAGTCAGACACAACACCCCCACAACAAGAGTCTGACTGTGGGACCCCACCAAGCGTGACCCGTTTCACCACGGAATACACGCGTCTAGGGTCCGGACTGTGTCTGTCCGTTTATGTTTGTAAGGGGTCATTCTTCCCTGTTTTTGGGATATTGTAATTTATACAATTAAAAGTTATATTTTAATATGTTACTGACCCTTTGATTATCAGATATTTATGTTTTTGAGCAATATTCGGTGAGCGGTGCGGTCGCACCATTCTCCCTTGGAGGGAACTGACCCGTGTTTATAAGGAGCACATCAGCTCATGGTGGGAGGTGCAGGGTTTAGATCAATATATCAAACAGAGGATTGTACCGCGGGGCCTCCGCATATCCCTCACCCCAGTAAATCGCATTAGAATCCCCGATCTACTGAGAAAGTGGGAAAAAACGATTTAAACGAAATTGCTCCGAACAGGGGGAGTTCAAGCGCCAGGCAGACGACCTGAGAAGTCGCTTCCGAGAACGCGGTTACCCTGATAAGTCATTAAAAAGGGCCTATCAAAGGGCACGGGCGGAGATGCGCACCACCCTTCTACACCCCTCCCCGCGCACAGGAAATGATTCTCAGAAAACAATACGAGTCGTAGGCACCTCTGATTCAGCATTCACCTAACCCATAGGTATGTTCATTTGATGAAACACGTAGGGGCAGGTGAATATACCCACTCCATTACGTTACGTTGGGACAGGTGAATATACCCACTCCATTACGTTACGTTTTTACTACTACTATACCAGGTGTCCATCCACGATCCAATCACTCCGGCAGAGTCTTACAGGGACCTTAGACAAGGGAGAGGTTCCGGACGGGACCACCCCTTGCGGGGCACGGATCCCTTGTTAGGGCACTAGGGTCCTAACAGGTCAAGTAGGGTGCAACAGGGGCAGTTTACCTCCCTGAGGCTCTCTGCGACATATGACCGACTACCCGAAGACCTCCCCCTAAAACGGACACCTGACTCAGAATCTACGATCTGGAAAAGACCTTCCTTTCCAGCGACATCCTGTGCTCGGTGAATAGCGCTGCCTATGAATCTTCACCGGTACGATCTCTCCTTGTTATCTTACCCACATAAGGCACCATCATAGACCTTGCATAGGTCCACAGGACTCTGACGTTAGTCTTCACCATTACGTGTGGCTCCATTCGACTCTTGGATAGGGATAAGCGAACCCGAACTGTATAGTTCGGGTTCGTACCGAATTTTGGGGTGTTCGTGACACGGACCCGAACCCGAACATTTTCGTAAAAGTCTGGGTTCGGGTTCGGTGCTTTCTTGGCGCTTTCTGAAAGGCTGCAAAGCAGCCAATTAACCACCTCCCGACCGCCTAACGCACGAATGCGTCCGGAAGGTGGTTGATTCATTCCTCCTGGACGCATCCGTGCGTCATCTCGCGAGACGCGAGATTTCCTGTGAACGCGCGCACACAGGCGCGCGCGCTCACAGGAACGGAAGGTAAGAGAGTTGATCTCCAGCCTGCCAGCGGCGATCGTTCGCTGGCAGGCTGGAGATGTGATTTTTTTAACCCCTAACAGGTATATTAGACGCTGTTATGATAACAGCGTCTAATATACCTGCTACCTGGTCCTCTGGTGGTCCCCTTTGTTTGGATCGACCACCCCTTATTCAACCCTGATCACCCCAGATCACCCCATATAGACTCCCTGATCACCCCCCTGTCATTGATCACCCCCCTGTCATTGATAACCCCCCTGTAAAGCTCCATTCAGAGGTCCGTATGAATTTTACGGATCCACTGATAGATGGATCGGATCCGCAAAACACTTACGGACGTCTGAATGGAGCCTTACAGGGGAGTGATCAATGACGGAGGTGATCACCCCATATAGACTCTCTGATCACCCCCCTGTCATTGATAACCCCCTGTAAGGCTCCATTCAGAGGTCCGGATGAATTTTACGGATCCACTGATAGATGGATCGGATCCGCAAAACACTTACGGACGTCTGAATGGAGCCTTACAGGGGAGTGATCAATGACTGTGGTGATCACCCCATATAGACTCCCTGATCACCCCCCTGTCATTGATCACCCCCCTGTCATTGATCACCCCCCTGTAAGGCTGCATTCAGACGTCCGTATGAATTTTACGGATCCACTGATAGATGGATCGGATCCGCAAAACACGGACGTCTTAATGGAGCCTTACAGGGGAGTGATCAATGACTGTGGTGATCACCCCATATAGACTCCCTGATCACCCCCCTGTCATTGATCACCCCCCTGTAAGGCTGCATTCAGACGTCCGTATGAATTTTACGGATCCACTGATAGATGGATCGGATCCGCAAAACACATACGGACGTCTGAATGGAGCCTTACAGGGGAGTGATCAATGACGGAGGTGATCACCCCATATAGACTCCCTGATCACCCCCCTGTCATTGATCACCCCCCTGTAAGGCTGCATTCAGATGTCCATATGATTTTTACGGATCCACTGATACATGGATCGGATCCGCAAAACACATACGGACATCTGAATGGAGCCTTACAGGGGGGTGATCACCCCATATAGACTCCCTGATCACCCCCCTGTCATTGATCACCCCCCTGTCATTGATCACCCCCCTGTCAGGCTGCATTCAGATGTCCGTATGATTTTTACGGATCCACTGATACATGGATCGGATCCGCAAAACACATACGGACATCTGAATGGAGCCTTATAGGGGGGTGATCAATGACAGGGGGGTGATCACCCCATATAGACTCCCTGATCACCCCCCTGTCATTGATCACCCCCCTGTCAGGCTGCATTCAGATGTCCATATGATTTTTACGGATCCACTGATACATGGATCGGATCCGCAAAACACATACGGACATGTGAATGGAGCCTGACAGGGGGGTGATCAATGACAGGGGGGTGATCACCCCATATAGACTCACTGATCACCTCCCTGTCATTGATCACCCCCCTGTCATTGATCACCCCCCTGTCAGGCTGCATTCAGATGTCCGTATGATTTTTACGGATCCACTGATAGATGGATCGGATCCGCAAAACACGGACATCGGAATGGAGCCTTATAGGGGGGTGATCAATGACAGGGGGGTGATCAATGACAGGGGGGTGATCACCCCATATAGACTCCCTGATCACCCCCCTGTCATTGATCACCCCCCTGTCATTGATCACCCCATATAGACTCCCTGATCACCCCCCTGTCATTGATCACCCACCTGTAAGGCTCCATTCAGACATTTTTTTGGCCCAAGTTAGCAGAAATTATTATTTTTTTTCTTACAAAGTCATATTCCACTAACTTGTGTCAAAAAATAAAATCTCACATGAACTCACCATACCCCTCACGGAATCCAAATGCGTAAAATTTTTTAGACATTTATATTCCAGACTTCTTCTCACGCTTTAGGGCCCCTAGAATGGCAGGGCAGTATAAATACCCCACATGTGACCCCATTTCGGAAAGAAGACACCCCAAGGTATTCCGTGAGGGGCATATTGAGTCCATGAAAGATTGAAATTTTTATCCCAAGTTAGCGGAAAGGGAGACTTTGTGAGAAAAAAATAAAAAATATCAATTTCCGCTAACTTGTACCAAAAAAAATAAATTTCTATGAACTCGCCATGCTCCCCATTGAATGCCTTGGGGTGTCTTCTTTCCAAAATGAGGTCACATGTGGGGTATTTATACTTTCCGGCATTCTAGGGGCCCCAAAGCGTGAGAAGAAGTCTGGTATCCAAATGTCTACAAATGCCCTCCTAAAAGGAATTTGGGCACCTTTGCGCATCTAGGCTGCAAAAAAGTGTCACACATCTGGTATCGCCGTATTCAGGAGAAGTTGGGGAATGTGTTTTGTGGTGTCATTTTACATATACCCATGCTGGGTGAGAGAAATATCTTGGTCAAATGCCAACTTTGTATAAAAAAATGGGAAAAGTTGTCTTTTGCCAAGATATTTCTCTCACCCAGCATGGGTATATGTAAAAAGACACCCCAAAACACATTCCTCAACTTCTCTTGAATACAGAGATACCAGATGTGTGACACTTTTTTGCAGCCTAGGTGGGCAAAGGGGCCCATATTCCAAAGAGCACCTTTCGGATTTCACTGGTCAGTTTTTACAGAATTTGATTTCAAATTCCTTACCACACATTTGGGCCCCTAGAATGCCAGGGCAGTATAACTACCCCACAAGTGACCCCATTTTGGAAAGAAGACACCCCAAGGTATTCCGTGAGGGGCATGGCGAGTTCCTAGAATTTTTTATTTTTTGTCACAAGTTAGTGGAAAATGATAATTTTTTTTTTTAATTTTTTTTTTCTTACAAAGTCTCATATTCCACTAACTTGTGACAAAAAATAAAAACTTCCATGAACTCACTATGCCCATCAGCGAATACCTTGGGGTGTCTTCTTTCCAAAATGGGGTCACTTGTGGGGTAGTTATACTGCCCTGGCATTCTAGGGGCCCAAATGTGTGGTAAGGAGTTTGAAATCAAATTCTGTAAAAAATGACCAGCGAAATCCGAAAGGTGCTCTTTGGAATATGGGCCCCTTTGCCCACCTAGGCTGCAAAAAAGTGTCACACATGTGGTATCTCTGTATTCAGGAGAAGTTGGGGAATGTGTTTTGGGGTGTCATTTTACATATACCCATGCTGGGTGAGAGAAATATCTTGGCAAAAGACAACTTTTCCCATTTTTTTATACAAAGTTGTCTTTTGCCAAGATATTTCTCTCACCCAGCATGGGTATATGTAAAATGACACCCCAAAACACATTCCCCAACTTCTCCTGAGTACGGAGATACCACATGTGTGACACTTTTTTGCAGCCTAGGTGGGCAAAGGGGCCCACATTCCAAAGAGCACCTTTCGGATTTCACCAGCCATTTTTTACAGAATTTGATTTCAAACTCCTTACCACACATTTGGGCCCCTAGAATGCCAGGGCAGTATAACTACCCCACAAGTGACCCCATTTTGGAAAGAAGACACCCCAAGGTATTCACTGATGGGCATAGTGAGTTCATGGAAGTTTTTATTTTTTGTCACAAGTTAGTGGAATATGAGACTTAGTAGGAAAAAATAAATAAAAAAATCATCATTTTCCGCTAACTTGTGACAAAAAATAAAAAGTGGGGTGTTTGTACTGTCTAGCCATTGTAGAACCTCAGGAAACATGACAGGTGCTCAGAAAGTCAGAGCTGCTTCAAAAAGCGGAAATTCACATTTTTGTACCATAGTTTGTAAACGCTATAACTTTTACCCAAACCATTTTTTTTTTACCCAAACATTTTTTTTTTATCAAAGACATGTAGAACAATAAATTTAGAGCAAAATTTATATATGGATCTCGTTTTTTTTTGCAAAATTTTACAACTGAAAGTGAAAAAAGTCATTTTTTTGCAAAAAATCGTTAAATTTCGATTAATACCAAAAAAAGTAAAAATGTCAGCAGCAATGAAATACCACCAAATGAAAGCTCTATTAGTGAGAAGAAAAGGAGGTAAAATTTATTTGGGTGGTAAGTTGCATGACCGAGCAATAAACGGTGAAAGTAGTGTAGGTCAGAAGTGTAAAAAGTGGCCTGGTCTTTCAGGGTGTTTAAGCCCTGGGGGCTGAGGTGGTTAACAAGCGTCATACTACTTGCCCCAAGAGGCCATCACAGCCATGCCTACTATTGGCATGGCTGTGATTGGCCAGTGCAGCATGTGACCCAGCCTCTATTTAAGCTGGAGTCCCGTAGCACCGCACGTCACTCTGCTCTGATCAGTGTAGGGATAGGATGCAGCTGCTGCTGTTAGGGCCAGATTAGGCAGTGATTTACTCTTCAAAAACACTTACTGAAGTGATCAATGTAGAGCTGTGTATCATTCAACCTCTGCTGTTTATCTGCTCACTGTTTTTAGGCTGCCCAGAGCGTTTTTCTGTCACTTTTTTCTGGGGTGATCGGCGGTGATTTTGTGTCTTGTGGTGCGCCAGCACAAGCTGCCACCAAGTCCATTTAACCAGCAATAGTGTGTTTTTTTTTTTTGCTATATCCTACATCAGGGGCTTGGCTGTGCTTGCTATTTTATTGAGGGGTGAAATACAATTGCCAAAATTGCAGTACCCTAAATCTGGTGTTTCAGCTGTGGCTAGCCAATTGTAATACTGTCTGCTGTCTGGCAAAGGATATATATTTTTTCTGGGTTGAAATACAATTCCCAAATTAGCAATTCCCTAAATCTGTGGTTTCTGCTGTAGCAGGCCAAGTTTAAATCTATCCATAAAAGGGTATATTACATTGAAGTTGCTGATAGGGTCATTCTCAATAACTTCACACGCTACCAAGCATCTCCAAGTCTAATTCTGTCCGTAAACGTATACCTGTCATCCAGCGCCTAAATAATAGGCCTACAATTTATATTCAGCTAAATCTGTGGTTACTGCTGTGGCTGGTCAAGTTATTTAGTGTCCGTCAAAGCACAGTTTTTGTTCTGGGTTGAAATACAATTCCCAAATTAGCAATTCCCTAAATCAGTGGTTTCTGCTGTAGCAGGCCAAGTTTAAATCTATCCATAAAAGGGTATATTACATTGAAGGTGCTGATAGGGTCATTCTCAATAACTTCACACGCTACCGTGCATCTCCAAGTCTAATTCTATCCGTACACGTATACCTGTCATCCAGCGCCTAAATAATAGGCCTACAATTTATATTCAGCTAAATCTGTTGTTACTGCTGTGGCTGATCAAGTTATTTAGTGTCCGTCAAAGCACAGTTTTTGTTCTGGGTTGAAATGCAATTCCCAAATTAGCAATTCCCTAAATCAGTGGTTTCTGCTGTAGCAGGCCAAGTTTAAATCTATCCATAAAAGGGTATATTACATTGAAGGTGCTGATAGGGTCATTCTCAATAACTTCACACGCTACCGTGCATCTCCAAGTCTAATTCTGTCCGTAAACGTATACCTGTCATCCAGCGCCTAAATAATAGGCCTACAATTTATATTCAGCTAAATCTGTGGTTACTGCTGTGGCTAGTAAAGTTATTTAGTGTCCGTCAAAGCACAGTTTTTGTTCTGGGTTGAATTTCAATTCCCAAATTAGCAATTCCATAAATCAGTGGTTTCTGCTGTAGCAGACCAAGTTTAAATCTATCCATAAAAGGGTATATTACATTGAAGGTGCTGATAGGGTCATTCTCAATAACTATACACGCTACCGTGCATCTCCAAGTGTAATTCTGTCCGTAAAGGGATACCTGTTATCCATCCAGGGCCTAAATACTAGGCCTACATTTTATATTCAGCTAAATCTGTGTTTACTGCTGTGGCTGGTAAGGTTATTTAATGTCCGTCAAAGCATAGTTTTTGTTCTGGGTTGAATTTCAATTCCCAAATTAGCAATTCCATAAATCAGTGGTTTCTGTTGTAGCAGGCCAAGTTTAAATCAATCCATAAAAGGGTATATTACATTGAAGGTGCTGATAGGGTCATCCTCAATAACTTCACACGCTACCGTGCATTTCCAAGTCTAATTCTGTCCGTAAAAGGGATACCTGTCATCCAGGGTCTAAATACTAGGCCTACAATTTATATTCAGCTAAATCTGTGGTTACTGCTGTGCCTGGATTAGTGTAATACGGTACCTAAATAGATAGCCAGATAGTGTTAGGTGCCTGTAAAAAAAGGCCTGAATTTGAATTCAATACATTGGGCCAAATAATTTTTTTCAATGGTAACAATGAGGAAAACATCTAGTAAGGGACGCGGACATGGTCGTGGTGGTGTTAGTGGACCCTCTGGTGCTGGGAGAGGACGTGGCCGTTCTGCCACAGCCACACGTCCTAGTGTACCAACTACCTCGGGTCCCAGTAGACGGCAGAATTTACAGCGATATTTGGTGGGGCCCAATGCCGTTCTAAGGATGGTAAGGCCTGAGCAGGTACAGGTATTAGTCAATTGGGTGGCCGACAGTGGATCCAGCACGTTCACATTATCTCCCACCCAGTCTTCTGCAGAAAGCGCACAGATGGCTCCTGAAAACCAAGCCCATCAGTCTGTCACATCACCCCCATGCATATCAGGGAAACTGTCTGAGCCTCAACTTATGCAGCAGTCTCTTATGCTGTTTGAAGACTCTGCTGGTAGGGTTTCCCAAGGGCATCCACCTAGCCCTTCCCCAGGGTGGAAGACATAGAATGCACTGACGCACAACTACTTATGTTTCCTGATGATGAGGACATGGGAATACCACCTGGGTGGAAGACTATGCAGGGTACGATGAGGTCCTAGACCCCACATTGAATGAAAGTCGTGCCACTGACTTTCAGAGTTCGGAGGAAGAAGCAGTGGTGAGACCGAGCCAACAGCGTAGCAAAAGAGGGAGCAGTGGGCAAAAGCAGAACACCTGCCGCCAAGAGAGTCCGCCTGCTACTGGCCACCGCCATCTGGGAGCGAGCACCCCAAAGGCAGCTTCAAGGAGTTCGCTGGCGTGGCAGTTCTTCAAACAATGTGCTGACGACAAGACCCGAGTGGTTTGCACGCTGTGCCATCAGAGCCTGAAGCGAAGCATTAATATTCTGAACCTTAGCAAAACCTGCATGACCAGGCACCTGCATGCAAAGCATGAACTGCAGTGGAGTAAACACCTTAAAAACAAGGAACTCACTCAGGCTCCCCCTGCTACCTCTTCTGCTGCTGCCTCTGCCTCTTCCTCCGCCTCTGGAGGAACGTTGGCACTTGCCGCGCAGCAAACAGATGATGTACCACCAACACCACCACCTCCGTCACCAAGCATCTCCACCATGTCACATGGCAGCGTTCAGCTCTCCATCTCACAAACATTTGAGAGAAAGCGTAAATTCCCACCTAGCCACCCTCGATCCCTGGCCCTGAATACCAACATTTCTAAACTACTGGCCTATGAAATGCTGTCATTCAGGCTGGTGGACACAGACAGCTTCAAACAGCTAATGTCGCTTGCTGTCCCACAGTATGTTGTTCCCAGCCGTCACTACTTCTCCAAGAGAGCCGTGCCTTCCCTGCACAACAAAGTATCCGATAAAATCAAGTGTGCACTGCGCAACGCCATCTGTGGCAAGGTGCACCTAACCACAGATACGTGGACCAGTAAGCACGGCCAGGGATACTATATCTCCCTAACTGCACAGTGGGTAAATGTAGTGGTGGCTGGGCCCCAGGCGGAGAGCTGTTTGGCGCACATCCTTCCGCCGCCAAGGATCGCAGGGCATCATTCTTTGCCTCCTGTTGCCTCCTCCTCGGCTTCCTCCTCCTCTTCTTCCACCTGCTCATCCAGTCAGCCACACTCCTTCACCACCAACTTCAGCACAGCCCGGGGTAAACGTCAGCAGGCCATTCTGAAACTCATATGTTTGGGGGACAGGCCCCACACCGCGCAGGAGTTGTGGCGGGGTATTGAACAACAGACCGACGAGTGGTTGACGCCGGTGAGCCTCAAGCCCGGCCTGGTGGTGTGCGATAATGGGCGAAATCTCGTCGCAGCCGGTTTGACGCACATCCCTTGCCTGGCGCATGTGCTGAATTTAGTGGTGCAGAAGTTCATTCACAACTACCCCGACATGTCAGAGCTGCTGCATAAAGTGCGGGCCGTCTGTACGCGCTTCCGACGTTCACATCCTGCCGCTGCTCGCCTGTCTGCGCTACAGCGTAACTTCGGCCTTCCCGCTCACCGCCTCATATGCGACGTGCCCACCAGGTGGAACTCCACCTTGCACATGCTGGACAGACTGTGCGAGCAGCAGCAGGCCATAGTGGAGTTTCAGCTGCAGCACGCACGGGTCAGTCACACCACTTCACCACCAATGACTGGGCCATGCGAGACCTGTGTGTCCTGTTGCGCTGTTCCGAGTACTCCACCAACATGGCCAGTGGCGATGACAACGTTATCAGAGTTACAATACCACTTCTATGTCTCCTTGAGAAAACACTTAGGGCGATGATGGAAGAGGAGGTGGCTCAGGAGGAGGAGGAGGAGGAAGAGGGGTCATATTTAGCACTTTCAGGCCAGTCTCTTCGAAGTGACTCAGAGGGAGGTTTTTTGCAACAGCAGAGGCCAGGTACAAATGTGGCCAGACAGGGCCCACTACTGGAGGACGAGGAGGACGAGGATGAGGAGGAGGTGGAGGAGGATGAGGATGAAGCATGTTCACAGCGGGTTAGCACCCAACGCAACTCGGGCCCATCACTGGTGCGTGGCTGTGGGGAAACGGAGGACGATGACGATACGCCTCCCACAGAGGACAGCTTGTCCTTACCTCTTGTCAGCCTGGCACACATGAGCGACTACATGCTGCAGTGCCTGCGCAACGACAGCAGAGTTGCCCACATTTTAACGTGTGCTGACTACTGGGTGGCCACCCTGCTGGATTCCCGGTACAAAGACAATGTGCCCACCTTACTTCCTACACTGGAGCGTGATAGGAAGATGCGCGAGTACAAGTGCACGTTGGTAGACGTGCTACTGAGAGCATTCCCAAATGTCACAGGGGAACAAGTGGAAGCCCAAGGCGAAGGCAGAGGAGGAGCAAGAGGTCGCCAACGCAGCTGTGTCAAAGCCAGCTCCTCTGAGGGCAGGGTTAGCATGGCAAAGATGTGGAAAAGTTTTGTCACCACGCCACTGCTAACTGCACCACCACCTGATACGGAACGTGTTAGCAGGAGGCAACATTTCACTAACATGGTGGAACAGTACGTGTGCACACCCCTCCACGTACTAACTGATTGTTCGGCCCCATTCAACTTCTGGGTCTCCAAATTGTCCACGTTGCCAGAGCTAGCATTTTATGCCTTGGAGGTGCTGGCCTGCCCGGCGGCCAGCGTTTTGTCTGAACGTGTATTCAGCACGGCAGGGAGCGTCATTACAGACAAACGCAGCTGCCTGTCTACAGCCAATGTGGACAAGCTGACGTTCATAAAAATGAACCAGGCATGGATCTTACAGGACCTGTCCATCCCTTGTGCAGATTAGACATTTATAACTACCTCCCTTAACCATATATTCTTGTACTCCAGGGCACATCTTCATTCAATCCTCTTTTTTTAATTTTACCATTATATTGCGGGGCAACCCAAAGTTGAATGAACCTCTCCTCTGTCTGGGTGCCGGGGCCTAAAAATATCTGATAGTGGCCTGTTCCAGTGGTGGGTGACATGAAGCCTGATTCTCTGCTATGGGACCTCTCTCCTTTGTCTGGGTGCCGGGGCCTAAAAATATCTGACAGTGGCCTGTTCCAGTGGTGGGTGACATGAAACCTGATTCTCTGCTATGACATGAAGCCTGATTCTCTGCTATGGGACCTCTCTCCTCTGTCTTGTTGCCGGGGCCTAAATATCTGACAGTGGCCTGTTCCAGTGGGGGGTGACATGAAGCCTGATTCTCTGCTATGGGACCTCTCTCCTCTGTCTGGGTGCCGGGGCCTAAAAATATCTGACAGTGGCCTGTTCCAGTGGGGGGTGACATGAAGCCTGATTCTCTGCTATGGGACCTCTCTCCTCTGTCTAGGTGCCAGGCACTAAATATCTGACAGTGGCCTGTTCCAGTGGTGGGGGACATGATGCCTGATTCTCTGCTATGACATGAAGCCTGATTCTCTGCTATGGAACCTTTCTCCTCTGTCTGGGTGCCGGGGCCTATAAATATCTGACAGTGGCCTGTTCCAGTGTTGGGTGACATGAAGCCTGATTCTCTGCTATGACATGAAGCCTGATTCTCTGCTATGGGACCTCTCTCCTCTGTCTGGGTGCCGGGGCCAAAATATTTCACAGTAGCCTGTTCCAGTGGTGGGTGACATGAAGCCTGATTCTCTGCTATGGGACCTTTCTCCAATTGATATTGGTTAATTTTTATTTATTTATTAATTTTTTTAATTCATTTCCCTATCCACATTTGTTTGCAGGGGATTTACCTACATTTTGCTGCCTTTTGCAGCCCTCTAGCCCTTTCCTGGGCTATTTTAAAGGCTTTTTAGTGCCGAAAAGTTCGGGTCCCCATTGACTTCAATGGCGTTCGGGTTCGGGGCGAAGTTCGGGTCTAGTTCGGATCCCGAACCCGAACATTTCGGGAAGTTCGGCCGAACTTCTCGAACCTGAACATCCAGGTGTTCGCTCAACTCTGCTCATAACAGATCATACT